>NC_135418.1:26994024-27296524 GCF_051991245.1 Festucalex cinctus | reverse complement strand
TTTTTTTGTTTTGTTTTTTTGTCAACGCCAAACCAAACTGTAATCATCAGTCTGACATTTTATTTTCCTCACTCTTCCATCATCACTCCATCACCACGATTTTAGGACCGAATGGTCATTCCATCAACCGTCTTTCGTCAAAAAAACAGGCGCCCGTCTATGCCGGGCTAACGATTACACAAACGGATAAAAACCTATTTCCGTTGGTGCTTAAGCTGTCATTTTTAAAAAGGCTTTCATCATTCGTCATAGAAGCTGGCATCCGTCAATAATTGCCCACCTCTGAAAATATAAAATAAACCGGTGGTTATATAAATTGTCAATACTGTGCCTGCTGTAGTATATTTTTGTTTTGTGTTTGTGTGTTATGCAAGACTGACACTTGCACGATTTTATGGCACGAATTGGCACGACTCGAGTCGTGCCAGTGCGCGAACTAGTCGTAAAGTGGCATGAAGTTGTGCGTAAACCCGTCGTGATTGCGTGCCATGTCGCGGCAAAAAATTTGAAATGTTCAAAATTTTTGTCGTGACAAAAGTTTTGAAACGTTCACATTTTTTTGTCACGACAAAATTTCGCGACCGGGTCGCGAACTATGCGCAAACTGTTCGTGAACTCGTCGGGACGATGCGGGAAGGACGCGTGGCAGCGCGCTCCATGCCACGACTGTCACGAAGTGCCACGAATAGGAGTTGGGGAGGCCCCCTTTCAATATGGCGCGCCCAAGTCGGCACGACACCGTACGAATTGCGCGAACTTGTCGCGCAAATAAAGGGAGTACGTAAACGATGCGCAAACTATGCGTGAACTCGTCGTGCCAGTTCGTGTCAATGTGGACACGAATGGTTACGCATTCGTGAACTCGTCGTGAACTATGCGTGAACAGTGCGGGAACCTCCCAGTTCGTGCCCCAAAATGGCACGACTTGCCACGACAAGAGCGTGGTCAAAAGTCGTGCATGTGTAAGGTTGTTTGTCCTGTTCGGCTACGTGAACATATTACATAGAATGTTATTGGTGTGTTTAAGTTTGACTGATGATGATGATGATGTCTGTTTTTTTGGAAGTCGTAGGCTCTTCAATTGTTTTCAAAATGGAATTTATTCAGGCTAAGATGTCACAAAATGTTTTCGTCCACGGTCTCTGGGCTTGCTGGTAACAAATGATCCGTAACCACAAAGTATAAATACAGTGAACTAAAAGTTGACTCATTTTGATACTGTACACTGGCTGCATTTCTCGAACAGACATTGCGTCAAGGTTTTTTTTTTGTTTTGTTTTTCCAGTAAACGGTGAAACTCAGCCCCTCCGGGGTGACCTGCCCCCAGCCCCTGTGGGAGTATTGGGTGTCCTCACCTCTTTTCTTCCCTCCTCCCTCTCCTTATCGCAGTCTTTGTCTCTTTCCAACTTGTTCCAAGGGATGAAGACCCAAGAGCAGAGCATCTCCGTCGTCTCCTGATGTTCAGTTTTACCTGGTTTTTGTGTTGGGATCAGTGTCTGTTTTGGACTTTGGGATTTAGAAGCATTAACTAGGTTTGTCTTTCGCTTCACTCAACAATAGTTTGACCCGAGTTGAGATTTTTAGACGCTAAGTTATCGCTAATTTATCAATCGACAATGCCGGTCCGAATCATGTGCACCATCTCCTTTTCTGGCGATGACGACGACAGGGGCTACGGCAAAGACGGTTTTGACGATCACTACAAAAGGGTGAAGCGGGGTTACGGAGACTCGCAGGAGTACCTGGATGAGTGCAGCCAGGCGGATGACGATGAAGAAGAGGAGGACGGCTCGGGTCAGGTGGACGACCTGGCAACGTTCTTCAGCGGCTGCTCGCTCCACGGAGCCAACCACGTCTTTGTGGAGAACAAGAAGTTTGGCGTCCGGCAGAGTTTGTGGGCGGTGGTCTTCACCATGGCGCTGTCCGCCTTCTTGTTCCAGGTGGCCGACCGGGTCATGTACTATCTCCAGTACGACCACATCACCATGCTGGATGAGAAGGTGGCCAAAAACATGACCTTCCCGGCAGTCACCCTGTGCAACTACAACTTTGTGCGCAAGTCGCAGGTGAGCTACAGCGACCTGATTTTCATGGCCCCTCTGCTGGGCTTCGACGAAGGCACGGCTCCGGGCTTCCCGCTGGCCCCGGAGCCCGACCGCCCGCCAGGCTCTCGCTTCACCTTGGATGAGTTCTACAACCGCACGAGGCACCGCATTGAAGATATTCTGCTGGAATGCAACTTCAGGGGCTTAGAATGTGGCCCAGAGAACTTTCGAGAGGTAGGTCTTAGTCTTCAGGGTCTTCAGTTTACGATGGTCCCAACTCCCAACGTTGCATCCATCAATTGCCGAGAAGTGTTTTTCGATATAAATATTTACTTTGCCATAACATTTTGAGGTTTGGGGCTCAAACTCACCTTGGTTGCTCACCTTGTCCTCTGGCTAGATAGTCCAGAACAGGGTTCACCGATTCCAGTCCTCGAGGTCCGGAGTCTTGCAAGTTTTAGATGTTTCTGCCCACTAGCACACGGCAATCAGCTCATCAGCATGCCTGATAACGATCCTGATCTGTAGTTACAGGTTTATTGGTAGGCGGAAAGTTGGAAACATCTTAAACCTGCAGGACTCTGGACCTCGAGGACCGGAATTGGTGAACCTTGGTCTAGAATCTAGACTCAGACACGGCTGTGCATCGGCCGCACAGTCCGGGAGGGTGTACAACCTCTCTCACCCAAAGTCAGCTGGGAGAGACTCCAGTTCAGTCATAATGAGGACTAGATCCACCAAAAATTAATGGTAAATATTGGCGGCAAAGGCACTATTGCCCTGAAAATGAATGACATTCTTCTAGCTGTCATCATTGGGGATTGGAGACCACATCACAGGCGGAATGCCAAGTAACAGTTGCGGCAGAGACAATATCCCGCTATTGGTCGGCTGATTTTCATTTTGACCTTTGGTCAAATCACAGTGAGTCGCGTTCAGAATGCTAATAATGACGATACGAGTTGTGGGTGCATCTTTGTGTAAATGACAAATTTGATGGCGTGCTGACATTTTAGTCCAATGGTCTTTGTTTGCTCCACTCTGTTGGCTTTCTCCCATCCGAATAGTGAAAAGCTGGTTTTATTTAGTCCTTTCGAAATAGATTGTTGAGCTGCAGTTTAATGTAGTCAGTGGTACTATCAGTCCATTGTATAAACTCAACACTCAAAAAACAACACTCGGATATACGGGATTTAGGTACTGTGATGTCATTTTCAGTCGACAGTAAGTGACAAAATGGCCGCCTCCTGAGATGGATAAAAATCTCCTTCTTCGAGGAGAGAAGTGGCAGTAAAGCAGGCCAAAAGTCCAACAACAAAGTAATTGGATAGTCTGTGTGGTGTAAAAACAATAACCAAAAAAAGCACAAGAAACACTACAAAAAAAAAGTTTAAACTTTCAGCTTTCTGTGTTTTCTTCAGCTATGCTAACTGCTAGCATTATTTTTGAACGCTAATGGCAGCATTCTAGCTGCGATAATTGCAAGTTTGTAGGGTTGTGTGATGTTATTGTGCTAATTTACAGCCTTTTTGTCCTTTAGCATTCTTTGCTCTTATTTGATTTCCTTTTATTTTGCCAGAGACACAAAATAGTCCGAGTTCCCCAGGTGGCTCCAAGTGACTCAGTCCCCAAGCAGTAGGAAAGACGCATCTGCCTTATCCTTCATTCTTCTGGACAGCAAATCGATAGAATGTATTTATTTTCGGTTACGCGGCCATTGGCGGTGTCATGCGTTCCCAGTGTAGACCGCATTGAATTCCGGCTTGTGACTGTTTATTACGTGGGCTTAAAAGCCACTAATGGCCCCCTCACCCTTACGAAACGAAAATATATTTACCAATATATTATTTGAAATATATTGCAACATATTCAAATATATTATTTCCCAGTATATACAACAATATATTATATATTGTAAATATATGGAATTTTATATTAGTGCTAATATATTACACAAGATATTATATCTTCATGTAATATATTGTAATATATTGCAAAATATCCAAAAAATTGCCGCTTTCCATATATCACAATATATTGAGTATAAGATATAATATATTTGTTTATATATTCCAAAATATATTTAATTATATATTCATAAATATCCAGTCATGCCTTGTAATTTATACAGGAAAATGTATTGGTAATATATGTAAAGATATAGTGTTGCATATATTTTCAATGTATGTGTCAATGTATTTTACATATATGGAGAAATATATGAACATATATGTAAAAATATATGAGAAAATATATGGTAGAATGTAGTACCATAAATATGTAAAAATATGTGCATTAATATATTTATTACATTATAGAATAGGTGTGTAATTATATAGAAATGTGTAACAAACAGTATATGGGCAAATCATTAACACAGACTAATAGGCATTTATCAAAATTCACCTTTATTTCCTTTTAAAAGAAAAGCAAAAAAAAACTACAGGATTTTGAGGCAGACATGTACTTTGTTCACAGGAACAGCATTAAACAGTGCAAATTCTTGAAAGTGCAATCTTGTATAAGTACAAACAAATTTATTTATTATTATTATTTATTATCCTATAATAGTGCAATACACAAGTTGAAAATACTTATA
This sequence comes from Festucalex cinctus, assembly GCF_051991245.1. NCBI lineage: Eukaryota > Metazoa > Chordata > Actinopteri > Syngnathiformes > Syngnathidae > Festucalex > Festucalex cinctus. Next base: position 27,291,880 of record NC_135418.1, on the reverse strand, counting down.
AAGCTTACAATTTCCGCTTCACCTGATGTCTTAGCTCACAGATTCGATTATTGATGGACTTTCTCACATCAGCTTCTTTGGCCCCGGGAAACTGCTGGACAACAGCATCTGTTAAACAGAACAACACTGTGATTACCCACCCATGTCCTTCTGTTTTCTGTCCGTCTGCCCCACTGTCTGTGTATATTACTGGATAGCTGATAGCCCATACATGCCCGCGCAAGCAGTTGAAGACAAAGACTGCCATCTTACTCCTCCCATCTCGTGAGCAGACAACTGTATAAACTGTACGTATATGCACAGATTAGACATACACAGCTCGTAGGGTAGAGGTTGGCGGGATGGTCACTATTTTTTAACAAGTGGATGGTATATGCTGCTTTGAAGACCCCTTTTTCTTTTATTGCTCAGTTCCTTAGACCCCAATATTAGATTTGGCAGAGGAATCTTTTGTTGAATTACAGGTATAATTCTTAAATAAAAAATATACAAGTTTCCTTCTGTAAACATCATTAAGCATATCAATTGTACATTTACTTAAGGCAAGTTGTAAAATGTCTTAAGTCCTCGTTTATATTTAACAAATTCAAATCACAAGTCAGGCTCTTTCTACTAAGTACTGGGGGTGTGACTTGCCTAGTACCTGACGATTCGATCCATAGGTCACGATTCGATTCGATACCGATTAATCCCGATATGAATTTGCAAGTCGATTGTTGCGATTTTTTTACTCAAATTTAGAAAATACCATTCAGTAAACTTGTACACTGAAAGATTTCAGTCTTATAACTGTGAGCCACTGTATTTAACAAACAGGTTGTAACATTTTTCATGTTTGAACAGCATTGAAATAAAATATTAAGGCTTAATGTTCCATTAATATAACATTCTTCCATGCTAAAGGTGTGAAAGTTAGACGTTTTGTTGAATATTTTTCCATCAAAAATGGATGTTAAAAAATCGATTCGGCTGCCTATTGAATCGATTCGATTTTTTTTGTTAACACCCCTACAAGTACGGTCTCAAATGTTCTTCAATTTTGATTCTGTAAATGTATAGGATCATATGCTGAGAAACATTCCTAGAGAGGAGCAATATGTTAGCCTTGTGGCTACAAAAGTCGTGGCTTATCGGCTATCCAGTCATATATACAAATCAGTGCTCTGCCCCCACTACTTCAACATGGATGGGCAAACTCGGTCCTCGAGGGCCGGTGTCCTGCAGGTTTTGGAGGTTTCCCTCTTGCAACACAAACTGATTCCAATCAACAGGAGCTTGCTGATGAGCTAATCATATACCATCTGTGTTAGAGAAGGGAAACATCCAAAACCTGCAGGACTCCGGCCCTCGCAGACAGAGTTTGACCCATACGTCCTGCTCTGGTTCACTGTAAATGTAAAAAAAAAAGAAAAAAAGTCCACACTCTCAGAGGTGCCCTCAAAACTACCTCTGACAAATTCTTACCTTTCAAAGCTTGAAGCTTCCTTGGGTCGAAAGCCTGTCGACGCTCTGAATTGGGATCCAACTTGCTGCGCCCTCCTTTCAGGTTCGACTTGAGGAGGACTTCTACATCAAAGAGACCCATCAGCAGCACCCGCGCCATACCATTGGGGGTGGTACAAGCTCTTGCACTCTCCCAACAATGTGCTGAGATAGTGACATCATCTTTGCCAATTTTCACCTGGCATAGACAAAAGTAAAATAAAAATTCAATTGAATTAGAAAAACACCACAAGCAATAATGCTATAAGTTCTAATGTTAGAAATTCAAATACCAGTACTTACTTGTGTGGGTCCGCGAAGTATGCAAAGTGATGTTTCGCCGAGATAGTCACTCTCAGCATCTGGTCCAACAGCATCTTTGGTGGGGCGGTTGTCAACATTTTCGTTGGTCGCGGTGTTGTGGGAAACTAGCTTTTTCACCTCCACCAACAGAGCAGGAATTTCTATTTTTTTTTTTAAAGTACAAGATTATACAGACAGTCAATAACTTTGTCCACGAAGCCACACATCAGTTGACATATCAAATAATTATAACTGGAGTAATTTAGAGTAGACACCGACTCCATGCACAGTTTATCATGCTCGTTCATCCTTTTATCCACAGTGGTCCTACCTATCTGACTACACATGCCAATAATGGGCGACTGCTTTTTAGATGTAGATAGCACATTAAGAATCAGCCTCAGGCTATAGTTGTCTAAATACCATATGATGTACAATAATAATGAATTACATAATGCTCAATACTCGCCTTTAACTACCATGCTTCACAGTTTTGAATTTTCTTTACATAAAGCCTTGATCTGGCTCTGCAGATCACTGATGAGGACGTCGTTTTCCTGGCTAGACAGCAGCTCTCAGTGTAGCCTCTTTTTCTATATTAATTAACAAATACAAATTTAATGTCAATGTTAACACCAATGTAATTGGAAAAAATATTACAGAATAAATGATTAAAATAGTCAAACAAGGATACACGTATGCTAAACTAAACAGAACAAACATTTTGGCGTTTTTTGTTTTGTTTTGTTTTTTTAAATAAGGCAACGCTAACTTGAAGGAGAAAAGTGATAAATTGTGCTTGAGAAGAGCGACTCACCTGCTAACTGAAGAACAACAGCATCTTCGACGGGCCATCCATTAGCAGGCTTCTTGCTGTTAGTTGTGCGACATTGAACAAGATACGTCGTGTTTGTAATGGCAACTGGGTCAAAATAAATTATCCAGTTGATAACGAGGGCGAAGTCCGAACCTATATTTTGACATTTTCTGCTCCGGGCAATTCTTTTACCGTCGCCGGGAGCGAGCTACTCGGCATACTCTAGTCTCGCGTTCAAATGTTTCTTCGCGCCTAACATTGCGCATGCGCCAAAGACATTGCGTGCGCTATGATTGGTTGTCATTCGCGCTGAGCACTCTGGTAAATGTAGTTATTTATATCTCATCCTATCAAACGAGCTAAAGCTACAGAGCAGCTAGGCTATGACAAACATTGAAAATGGACCGATCCAAATAGAAAAGAAAATATATTCCAAGAAGAACCAGATGTTTAATGTTGAAAATGTAGTTGGTATGAAAGGGAATTTCATAGTTGAATACAGATTTTTGATTTGATTTTTTTTTTTTTTTTTTTTTTAAAGAAAATGTATGCTAATTGATCTGCCACAACATCCATGTCTGTATTCATGCATACGTCCAAGATCCAGTGTGGAGGGTTGAAAACAATGGAAGTATATTTCAAGGTGGCCAAAAATAAATATTTCATTATGCAATTTTTTTTGTCTTCATTGTATTTTCTCAATGTTGTACAGTTTATAGTGGGAATATGTGAGCGCACACGCATACACATATATTACAGTATATTGTTGTAACAATCTGTTACACGTAAAAATATAGTGCTCCTTTTGGTCTGGACTGCAATACATTTTTTATATTTATCAATATATACACATATATTGTCTATGCATATATTGCAATATATAGTGAAATATAAATACTAAATGTCATATATGGGAATATATCGCTAAATGTATTGCATGATATTTTGCTATATATTGCAATATATTTTCGTTTCGTAAGGGCAGACACCATTGTGTGGATTCAGGGAAATGGAACAGGGATGATTGATGGCGTTTTGTTTTTTTTTTCCAAACACCTCGCTGTCTTTTTGGCGAGCAGCCATTTCCTATTAGGTACACCTGCGCATCAATAGAAACCTAATGTAAGAGTTACTGGAGATTGATTGAGCTATGGAAGCGGTATAGCAGATAATGAGCAGGGAAGATATATCAGAATGGCTGATTTTGCGTCAAATTTCATGCTCGACATGTGGATAGAGGTACTTTGAAAAGTAAGCATGATGATGATTTGGACGAATGTGAGCATTTTTGGGGGGGCTGCTGGCTGTCTATAAAAGATTCTCCTGTAATGCAGTTATTCTCCCACCCCCACACCCCCAACAATTATGGCTGACAACTGTAAATTGTTAAAACTGTTGCAATAGTTACACAACAAACAAAAATAACCCTTGTGATTAAGATCGATGGAGCAATGTAGCAGCAGAAACGCTAACAGTTAGCCTAGCTTCATCTATTTGGTTTTACTTCAACCACTGCTCTCTTCTTCTTGATATTTTCTTTGCTTTGTGGTGTCATGCTGCCTCTCACTGGTCTATTTAAAACTGTAAATTGTTAAACCTGTTGCAATTGTTAACGAAAATAACCCTTGTAGTTAACATTGATGTAGCAACAGAAAAGCTAACAGTTAGTTACTTCAACCACTCCTCTCTTCTTCTTGATATTTTCTTCGCTCTGTGGCGTCATGCTGCCTCTCACTGGTCAATATCGGTACTACAACAAACATTTGGTTTGGGGTACACGATATTGGAATTCCAAAATCAGTCTCCAATTTTACAAATTAGTTAAAATGTTAAAAAATCTATATCTGCATTCTTTTAAGTCAAGATGGTTGAAGCCGGGAAGAAAACAAAAACATAAATCATCTCGGGTTGCCCGAGTTGAGTGTCCTGGGTGCAGAATATGAGCCTCTTCCCATTTCAGCCACTTCCTGCTCCGTCCTCATTCCGTCACATCGGAACTCTCCTTTCTCCCGTCGTCATCAAAATCATCCCCCACAAGCTTGCTGTCGTTGCAGCCTCGCGAATGACTATGGATGTGTGCTATGAGGCGTTTAGAGAAAAGACCGCTAAAATGTCAAGGATTAACTCATTCACTGCCAATGACGACTATAGACGTCAAAAATCCAAGCAAACAGCCAGTGCAAATTTTGACAAGAAATTTGAATTTAGTTTTAGTTATTCATTGTTTTCATTCATAGTTATTAATCATGGTTGTTATTAATAACAACGATGACAACAATTTCATTGCTAAGTGTACCATCGTGCGTAGAACGGATTCCTGTTACCCTACAACACGGGCGTTGACGTTCTTGTGATCGGTCTTGGTCTTACTGGGACCACATACTTGGGTCCCGGCCTCTAAAAGTCAATTTTAGTCGACTAAAAGTGCTCTTTATTTTTGTTGACTAAAATTGGATTAAAACTAAAATACAATCAGGTGACTGAGTTATGACTAAGGCTTTAATGAAATTTAGTCAGAAGACTATAACTAAAACTAAATTAAAATTTCTTTTTTTGTTATTATTAAAATTTAAATTTTATTTTATTTATTTATTTTTTATTTTTTTTTAAATTAACACTGGCTGTTTGTTTGGATTTTTGACGTCTATAGTTGTCATTGGCAGCGAATGAGTTAAAAAAAAAGAAAAAGAAAAGAAACATCCGGTGATATTTGAGTGCAGTGGATGAATTTTTGGTATCATTCAGTAAAAATATGCTGCAGTTAAACCCCATGCGTCCATAATGTTGGGGTAGTGTTGTTGGGTTCTGTCAAATTGCCATTCAAAACCACAAGATGGCGCAAAAGCTCTACTTTTCTATTAGATGGGGTTTTGGCCTTTACACTCCTTATTTCTTGTCATGTTGAAAATATAACCTTTTGAGGGGTCTGCCCTCCAGAAATCCAACGAATTGGATACGAGACGATACGAATTTTCCATATTATGTGCCCCTTTCAATCATTGTTAAGTTAATAAAGAGATTATTAAAAGATTATTTTGACCTTGGGATTTCCACTATACTTCCTGTTTGATTACTCGTGAGCGAGTGCATGAGGAAAATCCTTGCGAGCAATTGAATGTTGGCAGCTTGTCTTTAAAAAAAATAAAGACTAACAGGATTACGCGTTCTGCCGTCACACTTCCGTTGGGCGTTAAAGTCAATTTGTTTCCGTCACGTTCTTTTTTACTCGCACGTGCAAATCCGCCTAATGAAAGTGTCGACGCCGCGGAGGAGGAGGAGAAGGAGGAGGAGGGGAACTTGAAATCGCCGACTCTTGTTTCCCACGACGTCTTTTCTTCATAAGGTTACATAGCGTATTCTCTCTTCCCAACGTCTGTCTCTCTCTCGTTTGATGGATGCGCCTCAGATCCTTCAGACGACAACAACAACAAAAACCCATCTGGGATGCCTGCGCTCTACTTGCTGATGGAAAAGCGTTAAACGAGAAGAAAACTAAACATGAATCTGTCACAACAACTTTTTTTGTATTTTTACATCGAGTCTGTTCCCTATAACAGGTGTAATGGAACATGTATTTAGATTCAAATTTTCCACTGTGATGCAGATGTCTACCAACAACCATTATTGGATAAGGACAGGAAGTGTCGTTTACTCCGCCTACTCTGTAAACAAACACAATGCAGCTCGGCCTCTGGCTAGCAGGCGTCATGGCTCGTGGCAGTACACTCATTTGAAATGAATGCATGCATGAATGCAACTGCCAATGGAGTCAAATCAAAAAATGTATTTTTAGCAAAATCATTTATTTCGGGAGGCGATCGATACACGCTGGTCCAGTGCTGAAAAAGTGATGTCAACGAGCATGAAATATTCATGCTTCTTGTGAAATAACTAACTAGCCACTGTCAGATAAGCGGTTTCAAAATGTCACTTTAGTGCACTTTTTTTGTGCGTTCCATCCATCGCCGTTCAAGCGCGATGTTTCAAATAGGTTCCCTTCAAGTTGGGGCCTGTAAAATTCTATTTCTGAAGCTTTTCCAGAAATCAATAATCACCCGACAGGATTTTCATTCATTACAATGCATCAGTGTAATCAATAGCGGGCAATGCGGTGAAATTCATGTAGAGACCAGGCTTTAATGACATCATTTCCTTGAAAAAATAAATAAATCACCAAGCGGATTCAACATTTCGAAACAAAACGCATGTTACATTAAGTTGTTGTGCTTAGTTTGGCAGCACAGCTTTTCAGTTTTGAAGTTAAATGTCTTTATGTTCAGACTGGGCTGCTGGTTTTGCTTTTTTTTTTTTTTAACTGAAGTTTTAAGCTCCGTTTGTGTTGGAAGGCGTAAAAAAAAAAAAAAAAGCACATTTGGGCTCTGCTTTTTTGCCTTTGAAACGTTTGCAGAAGTTAAGCTGTACAACGCTAGCCTCAGAGCAAAACTGCACACGTTATGTTGAACTTAATGCCACAAAAAAAAAAAAAAAAAACTTCTTGTTTTAAAGCATTTTAAACAATGTCTGTCAGCTTTAAGATTTACAGTTTGGCATACACTTTTCAGCACTCTAATCTCTACCATTCAAAATTACAATGACGGCTCCTTTCTTTGGTAGCTAACATTTGTTTAGCACTAGCACTTTGCTAGTGAAAAGTCCGTTTTAAATTTGAGCTTATACATCAAACTTTTGAAACAATTTTGTGGTCGGTTTTATGTTGGAAGTTGCAACAAGAAAGGCTGTTAAAACCCTGACGTGAAATCAACATTTGCTTCCGCCTTAAATTTCGCCCCTCAAGGTCAAGCTAGCGCTAGCTAGCTAGCTCGTAAGCGACATGTGACAAGTAATGTGATATATTTTGTTTGTTTTGTATTATTCCCATTACAAGCACTATGTAAGTTTACAAAAACAAATGGGAAAACGACAGTATTTCATGTGTAGAGAAGTTTTTTTAGTGGCGCTCCAATCAATTGGCTACCCGACTGTGATCATCGCATTTCCGTGGAAAAATTGCATACATTGATCAATGCCTTTCATTGTTGATCACCCACACACAATCAACACAATAATTGACAGATTTATTGATGACTGAAATAATCATTGTTTTTTTTTTCTTTCTTCTTTTCTTTTGTTAATTTTTGTTTCTCTACTGTTTGTTTGTATGTTCATATGTTCAATAAATCAAATCATTAGTGAACAACTCAAAAACTGACAAATGTCCAGCTGTCCATATGATCGGTATTGGAATTGGTGTCCACTTATCGGAACCACCAAAATCGGAACACTTTTTTTTTTTTTTTTCTCCATTTTTCCAAGTTGTCAAAATGCGTTGCTGATAATTGACAGTAAAATATTAATTTCTACAATATCAGGCGGTGTGTTTTTCCTTTTACTGAATGTAAAGAGTTTAATCAACTCTTCTACTTTTACTAGTTTTTTTTTGTTTTTATTTTTTAAAGCAAACTATCTGAACCTCTACTGTGGTACCGATTGTGATTGCTTGCTGCTAATTAGTCATCAAAGTGGCATTAATGCGAGACGAAAACATTCACTTTAGTCAGCGAGCAGGATAATGACATGAAACTGAGCTGCACCTCCGCCCCTTTTGGTGCAATTAGGCGCAGATGAGATGTGTGACGAGTGTCTGGCCAGGGCCGGCAGCCATTTTACTAGCAAACTAATTAGGCTGATGAGACCAGAGCGCCTAATGGCTTCCGGCAAGAGTGTATATGTCATTGTGAAGGATTTGCCTTGTGAATGAAAGCCCCAAAAAAAAAAACATTAAAAATGTAACTCTTAAAATGTGGGGGACACAACGAATCACTGAATTACATGTTTAAACTATGCATAATGAAACTGTAATTAGTAAATTACAGTTGTGCTTAACTTTTAAGCCCTTTTGCATGGAATCTGTTCGAACATCAGTTTTGATAAACATTTGGGCCTACACTGTATTGTAATTATTATGATGATGAAAATTGGAGGACTGTTCTTTGTTTTGTTTTTTATGTTTAATGGTACTTGGTGTAAAAGGTATGAAAATATTAAGGTATATGTTCAAGAACTTTCCATTAAGGATTTTAAATTGGGGGATATATTATTTTAAATGAATTATTTTTCAACTGTATGAAGATGTAACTCTTAAGGAAGTTAATTATACAACAAAAATATGAACATAAGATAGTGTTATAGGTAGGATTTGACTAATTTTACTTGCTTAAAATATATCAATTTCCATTAAAAAAAAAAAATTAAAAAAAAAATACAAATCTAATGGAGTGAGAAGGGCTGCAGGTCATGCTATTTTTCGGTTGTCCAGCAGGGGGCACTGTTACTTCAGATTACTTCCTCTATGCAACCGACAGAAAACATTTTTAAGCTGCAGCCTCTTTTAACTATAAGGAAAGGAACCACGCCACGTGAGGGAATTTTCAAGTCTATTTACGGTTTTATTTAATATATATGTGTGTGTATGCATTTATACATACTGTAGTTATGCAGAGGGTACTCATATGTATGTGTGGCATGCATACATACATCAATAACAGTGCACACAAGTCTCATTAAATAGGTAGTTTTAATTCCTTTATTTTATTGCTTTTTTTTTTGCTTTTTTTTTTTACTTCCATCTATTTTTATTTCGTTTTTAAGTGTGTTTTTAAAAAAAACAAAAACATTTTTTTCGGATTTTGTATCAATTTTTAATTCATTTTATTTTTGGATTTGGGGGGATTTTTGTCACTTTTTTTTTTTTTTTTTTTTAACCTGGACTAGGTTTGCTCATCTTAATTTACACGCACACATGCACGCACACTTTTTGAAGCTACCATGCTTTTTTGGTGCAAGTAAGCATCTGTCAAGGGGAGACTGAAAGAAACATATTGCAGGCAAATGAGTTTGTGTTGTAAAGCGATCAAGTGGTACAAATGAATGCAAATATGTGTAAGCAGGTTTTCCCTGAGCTGCTGTTAATCTTCAGCCTCCTTTGATGGTGCAGCCAAAACTTAAAAAAAAAAAAAAAAATGCTGCAATACTAAAAAAAAAAAAAAAAAAAAAAAAAAAAACAACAACAGAGGCTGATTCATGTAATTGGTCAGTAGGCCAAACTGCACATTTGATTTGAAGAGCGATAATGTAGAAGGTGAAGGTTGGTTTGGGGAATCGCCGAGCGGCTTCTCAGCTCGTTAAGGGGACGTCGGGCAGCCAAGCAAATTAGCAAGTCGACTCGTTTGCAATAAAATCGAAGCCATCAAGCGACGCGTTGCTCTCAGTGAGCACAATGAAATCCAAATGATACGTCTTCCTGGCAGGAGCAGCTTGCCAAAGTGATGGTAGATTTCCAACCATAATATTGCTCATACAGTTATGAAAGGCTTTTATAATGGCAATACAATCATCCGCTTAACATGTGTTTTCTTTTACTTAAACTATTTGCCGAAAAACTCACCTTTTTGCATTTTTGTGCGCTTTCTGAAACACCATATGAGGTCTGAAGGTGGCGCCAAAGCCCTGTCTAAATAGGAAAGTCATACTCTTGACTGAGACACATTTGTACGTCGGAGCTGTTTTGTGCTGAGACGTTTGGATCCCAAAGGCGCAGACACAAATAAGATTTTATCTATTTATTCACATCGAGAGGCACCGAAACTCAGAGACGCTGTACACAGGAACAGATGGACAATAATCCAGCAAAACACACACAATTCTCAGACCCTTAAATAGACAGTCAATCAATCTCATTGGTTGTGGCTAGATATGCGAGTACCAGTACTGACATGGAATTCTCTGATTGGCTGTTAACCCAGTAATTATTGATAGTTCCTGACATCAACAAACATCATATAGCATAAAAGATTCCTGACATCACATAGTCCAGACATCATATAGCCCTAAACTAGTTGAAACTGGATGCAGTTCCATCAACACCCAAAACAGACACGTAACGGGTCATGAACTCTGGCGCACGGTCATGAACTCTACTCAAACTTAACCCAGGCGTGACCCCAGACATGAGACAAGACCCAAACATTACTCCTGCATGACCCGAGTCATGACAGGAGCCAAATTTAGCTTGGGTTATTACGCAGCGTTTTCGCATTTGCACACACGTGTGCTTAGCTTGGTTTGCTTCTTCCTAGCAGCAAGCAGCGAAAATAGCCTAATTACTGCATTTCTGTTTTATGCAGCACATTATAGCCATTTCAAGATACAATGTGTTTGACCACAAAGATGTTTGATGTCTATGTAGGATATTAAAATTGTCATATGATTAAAAAAATAAAATAAAATTAACCTATGACAGTAAGAGACTACTGCAGTTTTCCTGGTACAGTTGTAGTCCAGTTAAGTGGTTGGTGCGCCAACATCAACTTCCCCTTCACAACTCGAACGAATGGAAGCATTTAATGCAGTAAAACGACTTCATCAGTAAATGTCAAATGAAAAAAAAAGGGAGAGTTGATTTAGCAGAGTGCCATTCATTCATTTTTAGAGGCGTCGGGCCTGCTGTGGGGGCTGAAGAGTTTCTTCACGTCGTTCGTCACCAATCACAGACGCTCCCTGGCTAGACAAATTGGGGGCAATATCCGGAGCTTGCCTGCACGTGCGCACGTTGGCGTGCATGCTCGTAAATGGAAAGAAGCTCCACGAAGTTGTAATGCTCTTGAATCTCTTTGCAAATATACAATAAACATATGAGGCCATACAATATATGGAGACTGTCATACAGTAACATGGACATAAAGTAAGCTTAAGAAAGGTTTTATTACTTGAGAGCTTCATTTTTTTTATTTATTTTTTATTTTTTTATTAATAAGATAGCAGGCTAAAGTTAGTAGGCCGATTAGCACGCTAAAACTGTCTTGCTTTAAATTAAAATACTTAATATAATATTCGTATTTTATTTTTCTGCTTTTATTTTAAATGTTTTTAAAAATGTTCTATTGTTTATATTTTTTTGTATCATTTTATTTCATTTTTTTATTCATATATATATATATATATATATATATATATATATATATATATATATATATATATATATATATATATATAATTATATTTATTTATTTCATTTTGTTCTTAATTTTATTTGATTTGATTTCTAATAATTTTTATTTTTTTAATGTTTTATTTTTCCTTTATTTTATCATTTTTTTATTCAGATTAATTTTTTTATTTTTAGTTCTTTAATTATTATTATTATTATTATTATTATTATTATTATTATTATTGTTATTATTATTATTTTTATTATTATTACTATTATTATTATCATTATTATTATTATTATTATTATTATTATTATTATTATTATTATTATTATTATTATTATTATGGATATCTTTACCTTTTTTTTTCCAGACCAATACCCGTATGAATGCTCAACCCTTGAGTAGTCACCAATATTGATACCAAGCTCCTATACCACTAGTACTTTTGATCAATTAAATTGATTTTATAGAATTGCAAAAAATAAATAAATAAATCAATAAAAAATAAAAAAAAATACATACAAAAAATAAAGAAGTCTGGTATCGCAACATGGAATTTTTCTTTAAAATTGCATTTAAATTAATAGCAATTTTCTAATAATATTTCAAATTTCTAGCTCCCGATCATGGAGGAAGACGTCAGCTGATGCTGTTGTCATAAGTACCACATATTGGCCCAATACTTATTATCAATACTTTCCCAACCCTAGTTTTAACTGTATAGGCACAGCTATTTTTTTTTCTGTATAATTTCATAAATTTAGGTAAGAATACTGTACACAAATATTCTCAACTGTGCGCGTTTTCCACATTGGGGAGCGTGTTTTCAACAAGTAAAGCATTATATGATGTCAGTCTTCTCATGGCGAGGTCAAATCGCCACATCGTGATCATAAAGAGGACACGAATTCCTCTTTCGGTCTCGCATTGGCCGTGCGCCTGCTCGTTTCCTTGCAGAGCTTCTGACAAAAGAACCTCATTTCCCTTTCACAGCAGCTCAGCTATTCACTTCTATTTATTTATTACAAAAAAAAAAAACCGCATGCTGTATTGTACTCACAGCACCTTGACTGCACTCCCCGATTGTCACATTTTCATTTGAATTTTATCCAAGGATGTGAATTTGTCGACCGGTCTTCCTGTGAATCTCGCCAGCTCGTTTGTTATCGCGGCGAAGTCGTGGCTTGACGGTAATTTGAAGTTGTAGAACTCGGGACATGGGGACACTCTTGGTGGGGGGGTTTACGGGTGACGCGTGAGGCTAACGAACACCATTACGTACGTAATTATCTCCTCAAATGGTCCCTGCCAGGCACCACCTGCTTCTCTGATGGCGAACGGGGCAGGCATGCCTTCATTTTTACTGTATTGCTACAAATGGAAGCTTACATTCAAATACTTTATTGAACCAAAGCACCCTCCCCCCCCCCCCCCCCCATTTTAGTTGAAAATCATCATGTCCCAAAGCGTGAATACTTAAATAGTGATAATCTTGTCTCAATTTACTCACTCATTCAAGCACTCTTTGTGAATTCTTGGCAGTTCATTGTACCTTCTGCCGTTGAATAGAAGCGCATTGAATTGTTCTGCCTGTCACGAGACATTGCTGGCATTGATAGATGAACAAATATATCACATGAGAGGGATGAGATGATGGTTTGGTTTTACATTTGGTACACTTGAATATTCCAAAATACAAAAATACGACTCCATTTTGATTTATTTGACACATTTTTGTGGTCTACTTTAATAGCAATTTCCCTCAAGGATGTGACCTGGGTTCCGAGTAGTTTTCCATTAAGACTGAATTCCTCTCATGTGTGGCTTTGTCTTTTTCAAACTAATTTTATAACATTACCCTTAATAAATTCTTTGTTTTGATTTCGGAAAAATGCACCAGAAGTACAAGGACACTGATCTAAAAGGGAAAAAAAGTAATAATAAAAAAAATAATAAAATAAAGTCAATTCCTAAAATCTAACTGAAACTACATCAAACCTTTATAAAACTAACAATAATTACAGTAAAATGTCCTTCATTTTCGTCTATTTCAATTATTATCATACATGAGCATTCATGCTCTATTATTTTCATTTAAAACATTTAAATTTTATTTATTTCAGGCATGCCCTACGTCCATACAGAAGGAAGGTCAAACAGTCATTTACACACACATATATATGTATATATATATATATATATATATATATATATATATATTTTAACAGTGCAACCTATTGAAATTGAACAAACTTGTTCTAAAGAATACTTAAAAGTAACAAAATAAAAAAATAAATAAATAAAAATACAAAATAAAAGGTTAAAAAAAAAAAAAAACTATAATGAAAAATTCCAAACTATTAGAAGTTTGGCTGGCCATCTTGGGGCATTAAATAACGAGAAAATACGTGAATATGCCCAAAATAGTTAAATTTTTCAGCCAATAGTTTATAGCAATAGCAAATATGCAAGGGTTCACTTTATTATCTTTTTTTCCATCAGTTTCTTGATTTGATTTGATTTTTTAATCTGAAATAGAGCTTCAAACATTCACTCATCTCATTGTTTCAGATTTTTTACCTAGAAGCGATTTTCCTGCAAATATGTATTATAATTAATATAGTGTCATTTAGAATATGATGCATTCTGTATTTATTTTCAAATTTGGGTTACACATCCGCCATGGGGGCAAAACTCCATCATAAAGCAAGGACCCTCCCCATCTTCTATCAGAGGAGATATTATATTCAAATTGTGTCATTACTTAGCGAATAAAGATCCATTAAATTTAGAGGGTGCTCGATTTTCCAGTTTTGTGCAGTTTTGACACGAGCAAGGTTGATCTTCCCCAGGCTGCTGAAGTCGCTATAGCAGCGACTGTCACTCGGATGCTTTCATGTGTCGTGTTTGAGCGGGCTTCTGCTATCTATGTCCGTGCATTTCAATATGATAAAAAAAAAAAAAAAAAGCTTATCTCGAATCCCCAGTCCCAGCTTTTTTTTTTTTTTTTTTTTCTTTGCTTTAAATAAGGCCATGAATGTTTAATTACGGAGAGAACTGTCGGAATATATTCAATCATTGATCAAGGAGATTTTTTTTTTTTTTTTTTTTTTTGGAGTGCCTATCACCATTTCTAAGTGTTCGAGTTAAGAACACCGAGGGGATTAAAAGAGAAGGCGGCGTGGCGTCAGCCTGGCCGCTACGCCCGCGATCCAGACCTGGTGTGACACTTTGATTAAGTGCACGATGCATCGAATGCATCCGCGCCTCAGAGGTGACACAAACAATGGCCGTCTGTGGATGGACTTGCAGGTTGACACATAGCAAAACATATACATGTGAAGTGTAAATGTACTCTATGTAAATATGTCACACAACTCCTAAAATATTAAAAACTAGTGAATTGTATGAACTGAGATTATGCTGTTAAAAAAAAAAGAGAAAAGAAAAAGATCTCTGTGCTCTCAAATTCTATTGGCTTGTCCATTGAATACACTGAATCCATGCAAATTTACACTTCTTTCTATAGGTACAATTTTTTTTTTTTTTTTTTTTTGGTACGATTTTATATATTTTTTTAATGTACAGATTTTTTTCTCATGTAATTTTTTACTTACATTTTTTTTTTAGTACACATTTTCTTTTTTTACAGGTATATATTTTTTTCCAGGTGCAAATCACACTTTTACAGATACAAATCTCTACTTTTTTTCGACAGGTACAATTATTTTTTTTTTTTACGAGTTACTTTTGCATTATATTTATCTCCATTTTTTTTTTATTTTTTTTTTTTACGTAAATTTTTTTTTTTACGTACAATATATTTTTTAGTACATATTTCCTTTGTTACAGGTACTTTTTTTAAGGGTACAATTTTTTTTTCTACAGGTACAATTTTTTTTTTTTTTTTTTACGAGTTACTTTTGCACCATATTTATCTCCATATTTTTTATTTTTTTTTTACGTACATTTTTTTTTACGTACAATATATTTTTTAGTACTCATTTCCTTTTTTACAGGTACTTTTTTTAAGGGTACAATTTTTTTTTTTCTACAGGTACAATTTTTTTTTACGTACACACTTTTTTTTTTTACACTTTTTTACACTCCCTAAAAAACAAAACAAAAAAAACATTCACAACGCTTAACTTTTAAGGAATTCTTTTTAAATGTTTCATCTCCCTGACTCTGCTTTCTCCAACAAACACTTTCCAACACTGACACAATACTAAAGCACTTTTGTGCCTTTTCGCCCCAAAACTCATCAAGGAAGCATTTCTCCATTAATGGGCTTCTTTTATTTTCTTTCCTTCTTTTATTTGCATTCTCTGGCGAGTTAATCATTGGCTTAATTGACGCAATGTTTCCTCGTATCTCTTTAATTGTGTATTTTAAACTGGCCGTTAATTTGGCGGCAATGGACAAAAAAAAAAAAAGATGTGTGGCGCCACAAGGTCCCCGGACAAACATTGTTGTTTTGCTTGGGAAATGGATTTCTTGGAGATATTGTTAATTCACTCTCATTCCTGAAGCTGCATGCTTGTATTCTGTTATTGTGTGTACCGGTATTTTTTTATTTGTATTTTTTTTTCCAATTTATCATTCGACCTTCACCCGGACAGATTAGCTCATCTTTCATTTAAAACCTGGTGAGCAGGCTACCACGCTCAAATGTCATAATTCTTAGGACTCTGGTGAACTATAAAGTTAACAAGCAGATAAATAAACTGACATTTAATTAATCGTCAACTCCAAATAGATAAAGAAGAGAATATATTTCCATTTTCCGTCACTGGATATGACGCACCTTTTTGGCCCAACCCTGTCAAGTTACCATTTCCCATTTTGACATCCGAGTGCAATAAAACACTAGGACGGGATTTAATTGTCCTCCAAAGGGACATTAAGAGCGACGCAGTAATCAGCGGAATCCTGCGCGAACCCTGAAACATGAAATTAAAGTGCCGCTGAGTGGATGATCTCTGGTTACCGTCGCCTACACTCCGAGCGAAGGGCGAACTCATTAAGGGACCGGGAAAAAATCAACCTGCAGTTAATGAATGTAGAAAGAAATAAGGCACGTTTCAGACACAAAACAAAGGATGCATATACTCGATGGCCTCTCGTAGGAAATAACGGCAGTTGAAATGCGGGTGCATCTCAAAAAGTTGTGGAAAGCTTCATTTGTTTCAGTAATTATAACTCATTAAATTGATTCACGATACACAGTGAAACGTATCAGGCTTTAATTTGGTTTCTACTTTTGATGATTATTGTAATAAACCCCAAATTATTCATCTCAAGAAATTCAAATATTATGTGAGCGACGATCAAAATGTTTTATTTGCTAGGATTGCCCTGTGTGTCGAAAAATGAATCTCTATAATCAGCTTCACTTTTTAAATTGAATTACTCAAATGAACCTTAATTTATTGAGATGAATTTGTAGGTTATTCTGGTTCTGGTCACCAGCCTATCACAGAGCACATTATAGGCAAGGTAAGTTTATTTCTATAGCACATTTTACACACAGATAATTCAATGTGCTTTACACAAGGAAAGACAACATCTATAATGAATGAACTAACACAGCAGTTGAATGATATACTTCATTTATATCGCACTTTCCCACCTTACAAGGCCCTCAAAGCGATTTACATTTTGACTACCGACTCACCTACTGATGACACAGCATCAGGAGCAACTGGTAGTTCAGCTCAAGGATACTTTGACGTGGTCACAGTGGCGTGGGATCGAACCCACAACCTCCGGGTGTGATGACGACCACCATATCACTGAGCCACGCCGCCGCCCCCAACATGAGAGCAAAGCAGAGAATATAAAAGTAGCTTACAAAGTAGTAAAAGGGAAAATGTTAAAATATATGGCAGCAAACTTAAAAAAAAAGAAAAAAAACATTTACAGTAAATAAAATTTCCAAAATAATTAACTCATTCACTCCCAGCCATTTTCACAGAAGCAATCCCGTTCGCTCCCGGCTATCAAAAGAAAGATTAAAGTCTCTTCTTTCATCAGGAAAAAAAACTATGTTTCTATCTGTTTCCGTTTTGCAGCAATTAGCATTAGAAGAGAGCTAAGTTTCATCAGTTTTCACAAATCTATTTAAAATTCAAAGTAATTTAGCTTTTTTTCTAGAAAGCCCTGGTTGATTTCCTTTGCTCTGCTGCCACCTGCTGGCCGTTTGTGTGATAACTACCATTTCTGCAGCCGTTCTTTGCAGTTGAGAGGCTGCATCAAAGCCTTCTGTATGCTCTAGCATAAAAAAAAACAACAACAGAAAAACGTATAAATATGTCTTTGGGAAACTTAAAACATAAAAAAAAACGTATTTACACGTTATTGGGAGCAAATGAGTTAAAAGGGGGAAAACACATCATTTAAAACTGTTTAAGACTTTAATCAAAGATATTGGGGGGAAAAAAGCAAAGCTTTTAACCTGCATTTAATTCACTTTTGTTAGCAGCCTGTTCCATTTTGTGTGCAGCACAACAGCTAAATGCAGCTTCACCGTGTTCACTTCGAACTCCGGGTCCCACTGATTGACCCAAGTCTGCAGGTCTCACAGCCCTGCTGGGCTTTTATTCAAACAGCATTTCTTGAATATATTCACAACCCAACTCATTCAGTGATTTATAGACCAGTAGCAGAATTTTGAAATCTATTCTACAGCTGACTGGGAGCCAGTGTAGCAACCAATAGGACACAGTCAACTAACTTTCCCACATAATACAGTATATAAATATATTTTTTTGAACAATTTTTTTTTTTTTTAAATGTTACTATTCTTTAGAGTGCACTCTCGTTTTTCTATAAAACCTCCTCCTGATGATACTCCCTCTGGCCATAAGACATTACATAAAAAAAAATAATAAAAAAATGCTACTTATACAGATTCTTTATGCACTTTTAAAGCTTTTGTTCCGCTATCTTTCCTTTTGCTGATGTTTCCGTCCAATTCTACAGAGTCATTCTCGTAGTCGTAACGTTCCGCTGGCCAATTTAAGCGCTGAGACGCGTCACACGGCACTAAAAGACATCTGCCAGCGGGCCCCTGAAGACAAGACGGGTGCCAGCAGCCCTTGCGTTAAGACAAAAAAAGGGAATATTTTCACAAGTACCGCTGACATCCTCTTTTGGCAGCATTCCGGAAAAGTGCCTCTATAGTAGTATAGTATAGTAAGTACTTCTATATTATGTTTATATCTTCAAGAGGCCCTCGTCGTCTCTTCAACATTTCTTTTTCCAGCCGGCGAGCAATTTTCTTCTCCGTCAGTCACGCAACACTTCACAGTGGGCGGGGTGGTGGGGTGAAGAGTCAGTAGGCCGCATGGTGTCCAGCTCCTGTTCGGAGTTTTAACACGTTTTAGATGATGAGCGTCTGAGCGTGAAGCGGCACTTAGTAAAAAAAAATTTTAAAAAAAAAACCTGAGAGCATGCTGGTTTCACAGTCTTGCAGATTCCCCCCCGCCGGGCCTGCTGTCTGCCTTTTGAGCTCATGCTGGCCGCCCTTGAAGCGCCGCCGCATGCTTGAAAATGTCTTCAATCCTTTCCACCTGCCCTTCAACTAATGTTGCCTGTCTCGGTTTCTGCCCTTGAGCCCTTGTTGACTGCCATCCAGTAAGACGAGGCTCGAGCCATGTTTGCCAAAAGGGAGCATAGCGTGAGCCTGGAAAAAAAAAAATATTGTAAATACGGCACAAAGACATTTGAACGCCTGCGCTTGACCCTTTACTGTCTATACCCTAATATGGGGCAATATGGGGCCTCTAAATCTCAATTTCTAACCTCAAACTACCCTTGAAATGAAACATCGCAGACTGTCCTTGTTGTCAGGTCTCAAAATCTGAATTTCTGTGTTCAATCCCAAGTAGCCTTGAGTTAAATCCAAATGATCTTGCCCCTTGAAATCTTGTGGTGTGCCTTTAATTATAATTATATAATAATTTAATTATATAAATTGCAAAATATCGCGAAATAAGTTTTTACCCTCTCAAGAGGTGGTTTTTGAGACGTGTCAAAAAATAAGTATTTAATTCCATTACCCTCAGTTTTGCGCAAAATGTCTCACAAATGTTTTTACTCTCCCATGAGGTGGTTTTTGAGATGTGTCGATATAGAAGAATTCTGTTCCATTAACCTCAGTTTTGGGCAAAATATCACAAAAAAAGTTTTTACGCTCTCATGAGGTAGTTTTTGAGACGGGTCGAAATAGAAGTATTTCGTTCCCTTACCCTCAGTTTTGCGCAAAATATCACAAAAAAGTTTTTACACTCTCATGAGGTGGTTTTTGAGACGTGTCAAAATAGAAGTATTTCATTGTATTACCCTCAGTTTTGGGCAAAATATCACAAAAAAAGTTTTTACACTCTGATGAGATCATTTTTGAGACGTGTCGTAATAGAAATATTTCGTTCCATTACCCTCAGTTTTGCGCAAAATATCGCAAAAAAAGTTTTTCCACTCTCATGAGGTAGTTTTTGAGACGGGTCGAAGTAGAAGTATTTCGTTCCCTTACCCTCAGTTTTGCGCAAAATATCACAAAAAAGTTTTTACACTCTCATGAGGTGGTTTTTGAGACGTGTCAAAATAGAAGTATTTCATTGTATTACCCTCAGTTTTGGGCAAAATATCACAAAAAAAGTTTTTACACTCTGATGAGATCATTTTTGAGACGTGTCGTAATAGAAATATTTCGTTCCATTACCCTCAGTTTTGCGCAAAATATCGCAAAAAAACTTTTTACGCTCTCATGAGGTGGTTTTTGAGACATGTCAAAGTAGAAATATTTCGTTCCATTACCCTCAGTTTTGCGCAAAATATCGCAAAAAAACTTTTTACGCTCTCATGAGGTGGTTTTTGAGACATGTCAAAATAGAAATATTTCGTTCCATTACCCTCAGTTTTGCGCAAAATATCGCAAAAAAACTTTTTACGCTCTCATGAGGTGGTTTTTGAGACATGTCAAAATAGAAATATTTCGTTCCATTACCCTCAGTTTTGCGCAAAATATCGCAAAAAAACTTGTTACGCTCTCATGAGGTGGTTTTTGAGACGTGTCCAAATAGAAGTATTTGGCAAATGTGTAATGGAAACACTTTTTGCGCATTCCCCGTAGTCATGCGACACCCGTCCGGCCACGGAGGAAAGGAATATAACATGTTGTTTGCAAATGTGTATTTTATTTTATTTTTTTTTACTTGCAATTGACTAATATTTTTTTTGAGAATTATTAATTTTGGTTTTTATTTTTACATGCTGAAGTGTTTTGTATACTGCACTTCTCATGAGTGCAAAAGAGAGACGGGTGTAATTGAGCGAGAACCGTTCGAGAAGTTGAATAAAAATCAAGGAGCTTGAAATCCTGTCCTGCCATGTCTGATTAATTGAGATGGAAAAGACGCCAGAAAACATCAGAAACTTTAAACTGTTTGTAACCCGCCTTTTACCCAGCCTCCGGAAAAACTATTTTAGGATTACAGGAAGTAGGAAGTACGGAGCCACTCGCGTTTGTGTCGGAACTGCCTCCAGAGGGGATAACAATTATTTTTAAGCACAAAGCGATTTAGCTATCGAGCCAATATGCCGCCCTTCAACGCACGTTCCATATCGTTGCATGAGAAATGTCCGTTACGTTACCACGGGCAACAAGCGAGACACGGCGCACGTCGTTGAAATCCGTCCGCACCAGAACACGTAAACATCATGAGCACCTCCTATAGAACAGCGAGGTCTCACGAGACGGAACATTCTGAGAATTGAGCCTCAGAAGCGAAACGATAGAAACACCGACAAATTGAAATTGTACTTTTTCAAAATAGTACAATATCGCTTTTATTTTTGCGGGGGGAAAAAAACGGTAATGAAAACGCAGCTACTGCTGCCTGCTATCGAACATGACTGAAAACTCTTTTCCTTCTGAATTGGAGTAATCGGACTCAAAAGCAACACTTCAAAGTGAACAATCTGCTCGTCATTTCAAATTAAATTTGCATTTGGTTTCTGAAGTGTTCCCCATCGTCGTTGCGCTAAGGGCCTTTTTATCCCATCAGGAGCTCGATCCCACCGACGCCTCCCACCAACCACCTGTGACTGATGAAACGTGTCATCAGTGCTGCATTCATGCGAAATGGAAAAAAACCATCGCGTGTTGGCTGGCTCGTCCCGCAATTTCATTTGCATTTTGTCCGTTGCCAGCATCTTGACCTTCTTTTTAACTTCCATCAAAAATATGTCAAATCACATGATCTTTCACAAGAAATATGACGTTTGCGGGTACAAATGTATATATATATATATATATATATATATATATATATATATATATATATATATATATATATATATATATATATATATATATATATATATATATATATATATATATATATATATATATATATATTAGGGGTGTTAAAAAAAATCGATTCGGCGATATATCGCGATACTACATCGCGCGATTCTCGAATCGATTCAATAATCGGCAGAATCGATTTTTTTTTTTTTTTTTTTTTTTTTTTTTTTTTTTTTTTAGGATTCACACCTTGAGCATGGAAGAATGTTATATGAACGGAACATTAAGCCTTAATATTTTATTTTAATGCTGTTCAAACATGAAACAGATTACAACCTCTATAAGACTGAAATTTCAGATAAATAAATAATACATTTTCATATAAATCTTACACTCTACAAGCTTACTGATTAGTATTTTCTAAATTTGAATGAAAAAAATCGCAACAATCGACTTATAAATTCGTATCGGGATTAATCGGTATCGAATCGAATCGTGACCTGTGAATCGTGATACGAATCGAATCGTCAGGTACGAGGCAATTCACACCCCTAATATATATATATATATATATATATATATATATATATATATATATATATATATATATATAATTTATTTTTTTTCTCTCTCTTTGTAGTATAATATGGCAATCCGCTTCCTTGACCGTGTTTGAGATTGAATAAAAAAATAATAATAATACAGCAGGGTTCAACGGTTTTCTTTCTGTTGCAGCGCGTGAAAGAGCCGCTGACTGTAATTGTTCCACAATTGTTCAGTCGAGTCACGTTCGATCATGTCGCTCGGTGTGCAGCTGACCTAAGTCAGTCCCCAAACAAACCTCTGAAGGCTTTTCCGGACTTTCC
Organism: Festucalex cinctus; assembly: GCF_051991245.1. Taxonomy (NCBI): domain Eukaryota; kingdom Metazoa; phylum Chordata; class Actinopteri; order Syngnathiformes; family Syngnathidae; genus Festucalex; species Festucalex cinctus. The sequence continues at coordinate 27,269,110 of NC_135418.1, read as the reverse complement.
CCAGGTGCAATTATGGGCAACGGGTGATGGGTGGGAAAAAAAAAAAGGCAGTCTGTAGTTTGGTGGTTCCCAAATTTCTAAAAGGTGAGGCAGGCACACCAACAAAAATATGCTAATCAAATGACTCCTTTCTACCTTAGCTTGTAGCCAATTAAAACCTCTGATATGATTATGTCTTATCCAATAAACCTGACATCTCTGTATGAGTCGTCTTTCAACAAAAGCAATGAGGTCCTTTTTTTAAGAAGGCTTTTTTTTTTTTTCAAAAATAGTCTTTTATTTTAATAAAGGTGTCTTTTCGAGAATAAAATGTGCATATTATGAGAATGAAAGTAGTGTTATTTAAATTGGCTTGTTAAAATGTGACTTTCATATTATATTGGAAAAAATGACTTCATTTTCATGACAAACTTTCTTCTCTAAAATGTATGTATTTATTTCCTTTAAAATACAACTTCTCCCCTATAACATTTCAAATTCTTCTTGTGTATTAGTGGATTGTTGAAACGATCACGTGGCAACGTTAGAGGCCGACGTTGTTGTTTTTTCCTTCGCAAAAAATACTCAAGTAAAAAATATGTTGCATTAAAACTACTCTTGCAAGTATATCCAAAATGTTACTAAAAGTGAATGTGACAGAGTAAAACGTAGCATGTTATTTGCACATCTTGTGATGGAAAGGGTGCGTAGAGATGCAGCGGCGAGAGCAAAGATAAGACAGACAGACAGACAGACGGCTTTCTGTAATGTATGATTTTTAACTAAATCTATTCTCTCTCGAGGGGCTTTTGACAAATGTCAAGAGTCTGCCGGCGAGGATGCTACGAATCAAGAATACTCAACTTTCATTTGTCTTATTCTTATTCAGCTTGCTTTGCTCCAATTTCAACAAATGTATTATGTGCTCTGCGGCACAAGAACGCAGCAATTCAGTCAAAGCGGGGATGTTGAAACTTGAGCGCATTTGAAACGGCACACCATGCTTTAAAAAAAAAAAAAAAAAAAAACAGCCATCACAAACATTTAACACACATATTTTTTTCATATTTAATATTTTGTATGAATCTGAATTTGTTACATAGCATGGAAAAAAAAAACGTTTTCTTACTGTTATTACGTTATATAGTGTACCTAAGATGACCAACACACACAATCATATCGCCATAGACAATTATTCAGTGCTTCTATATAGAACCAAATCAAAACCAAACAGTTTTTTTTTTTATATATATATATATATATATATATGAATCCTATAAAAAATCCTTACTTGTAGTCTGTTTTTCGGAATAATTTTTTTTCCTGTTTTTCTGAATTTTATTTGATTTGTTTAATGACAGAAAAAAATATTCAGTAAAACAGAAAAAAAATATTCATAAAAACAGAAAAACAAAAAAAAACAGAAAAATTAAAAAAAAAAATACTAAAAAAAAAAATACTAAAAAAAAAAAACCAAAGCTCACAAAAAAATTAGTCAGAAAACAGGACCTTTTTTTTCAAGTGAATGCAATACGTTTCGTAGGGTCTTGTCATTCAAAAAAACTTGATGGGGGCGCTTGCTATTGACATAGACAATTATTCAGTGCTTCTATATAGAACCAAATCAAAACCAAACAGTTTATATATATATATATATATATATATATATATATATATATATATATATATATATATATATATATATGAATCCTATAAAAAATCCTTACTTGTAGTCTGTTTTTCGGGAATGTTTTTTTTCTGTTTTTCTGATTTTTTTTTTTTTTTTTAATGACAGAAAAAAATATTCAGTAAAACAGAAAAATAAAAAAAAACAGAAAAATAAAAAATAAAAATACTAAAAAAAAAAAAACAAAGCTCACAAAAAAATTAGTCAGAAAACAGGACCTTTTTTTTCAAGTGAATGCAATACGTTTCGTAGGGTCTTGTCATTCAAAAAAACTTGATGGGGGCGCTTGCTATTGACATAGACAATTATTCAGTGCTTCTATATAGAACCAAATCAAAACCAAACATTTTTTTTTTTTTTTTATATGAATCCTATAAAAAATCCTTACTTGTAGTCTGTTTTTCGGAATAATTTTTTTTTCTGTTTTTCTGATTTTTTTTTTTTTTTTTTAATGACAGAAAAAAATATTCAGTAAAACAGAAAAAAAAAAAAACGGAAAAAAAAAAAAATACTAAAAAAAAAAACAAAGCTCACAAAAAAATTTGTCAGAAAACAGGACCTTTTTTTCCAAGTGAATGCAATACGTTTCGTAGGGTCTTGTCATTCAAAAAAACTTGATGGGGGCGCTTGCTATTGTTTCCTGTTAGCGAGTGCTTTGGTGCCATCTTGTGTTTTTTTTTAGGGTGTTACAGAAAAAGCACACAAACTGTAAATATAGACAACTCAAAAGTGCTGCACAAAAAAACGTAGCTACCAAACAAATAAGCGGTTATTGTCATTTTCCAAGGTGGACGACTGTGTCTCTGCTTCGGCCCGTCGTTGACGGATGCCCACCTTTCGCTTCATGACGCGAAGCCTCTAAAAAAATATTGCAAATATCAGTCGATGCTCAGTGGAAATACAGTAACATTTTTGTTTGTTTCTTTTATGCATATTCACGCATGCAGTGGACGTGCTTTCTATTAAAAACTCGAACGTGGGAAGCTCAAAATACAAAATGTATCTACTCCTCTGCACAAGCTGCAGCCAGCCGCGTCTCTCTCTTTCCTCTCGCTCTCTTGCTTGCTCTACATTCTCTCTCTGTCTAACTCTTAAACCATCCGAGGGCGCGCGTGCATTCGAGCGCTGGTTGCGCACGACCACGCTGACCACATCTGCTCCAGCAGTTTTGGATGCAACAGCAACAACAAAATGTGCCAATGCGACTCGTCCGGCTCCAAAGCGAAGGCTGCGGGCTCCCTGGCGGAAGCGGGCAAGCTTTTCGTCAAGCACACCACCCTGCACGGCCTGAGGCACGTCTTCGGCGGGGGCTCGTACCCGCGCCGGGTGGCCTGGCTGCTGGCGTTCCTGGCGGCCGCGGCTCTGCTGCTCGTCTGGTCGTCCAACCGCGTGCGCTACCTGCTCTCGTCGCCCGTGTACACCAAAGCGCACATGGTGTACGCCAAGCGGCTCGTCTTCCCCGCCGTCACCATCTGCAACCAGAACCTGCTCCTGCCGCGGCGCATGAAGAAGACGGACATCTTCAGCGCCGGAAGGTGGCTCGGGCTCCTGGGGAGGAACTGGCAGGTGTCCCCCGCGGCCAGGGAGGCTTTGGCGGCTCCGTCGCAGCGCGCGGCCGAGCCGCCGTGGTCGCCGCTCTCCCGCATCCTGGACTTCAACCACTTTCTGCCTCCCCCGCGGGAGTCGCAGCCGTCCATGAGGCAGCTGCTGGACCGGCTGGGGCACCAGCTGGAGGAGATGCTCTTGTACTGTCGCTACCAGGGAGAGATGTGTGGCCCGCGGAATTTTAGCACCGTGAGTGGGATAAGAAACTATTTTTTCTTCTTTTTCTTCCCTCTCTCTCTCTCTCTCTCTCGCTCTCTTTTTTTCTTTTTGGTCAACCCGCACCAGCAACAGGTTGCAGGAGTCGACTGAGTGCATGCTGTTGATTGGTATACAGTCTTCCCTCGCTATAACGCGGTTCACTTTTCGCGGTCTCGCTGTATCGCGGATTTTTTTTCAAGTGCAATTTTGCATATTTTTTTGCAGTAATATGCCCATTTTATAAAATTTATGAAGGTTTGAACATTATCAATGTTTGCACCAGAGAGAAATGTGAGAACATGTAAATGCCTCAATGAGAAAAGTGTCTAAATTGTGTGGTAGGGGATTTTAGAGCCTTAAAACATTTATAAGAATTGTAAAACATTAAGCGAACTACTTCGCGGATTTCATTTATTGCAGGTATTTTTTGGAACCTAACCCCAGCGGAAAACGAGGGAACACTGTACTGCAGTCTTTTTTTTTTTTATCTCGCCCTCGCATCACCCACTATATTATACTTTCTGGATTATTTTTTGCATCGCAGTGTGTGACATATTGTCAATAATCTTGATTTTTAAACTAGTGTTTCTCAATCTTTACTGAGCCAAGGAAAATGTATAGGCCTTGGTAAATCCAGAATGATATGACAATTCAAGCTCAGATGTTTAACTCATTTGCTCCCAATAACGTGTAAATACGTTTTTTTTTTATGTTTTACGGGTCCCAAAGACGTATCTATACGTTTTTTGCTCTTTTTTTTATGCTAGAGCATACAGAAGGCTTTGATGCAGCCTCTCAACTGCAAATAAGGGTTGCAGAAATGGTAGTTATTACACAAACGGCCAGCAGGTGGCAGCAAAGCAAAGGAGATCAACCAGGGTCATGTTGAAAAAAAAAAAGCTCAATTACTCACAATTTTAAATAGATTTGTGAAAACGGATGAAACTTAGCTCTCTTCTAATGCTAATTGCTGCAAAACTGAAGCAGATAGAAACGTACTTTTTTTTCCTGATGAAAGAAGAGACTTTAATCTTTCTTTTGGTAGGTTCCATCCTTTTATAGCAATAGAACACAAAATGCTGTGGTCCTTGCAAAATCAGTCAAAATCCAGTAAAACAGCCGGGAGCGAACGGGATTGCTTCTGTGAAAATGGCGGCGAGTGAATGAGTTAAAATAAGTAAATACAAACCATATTTTTTTTTTTTTTGGTTTAATTGTTTTCAAGAAAAATCAGGTCTTTAGTTTCATTCATCCAGTTGGTTCACTTTGCAATGAGATTTTATGTGCGTTTGTAAATTACAGTTAAGTTGCATTTATCTGTCAACGAGAAAACATTTGCGCTTAATTTTTAACTTACAGTACGTGCAGTACATTTCAATTGATTAAATACAATAGGCAGTTATTCCATCCATCCATTTTCTTGACCGCTTATTCTTCACAAGGGTCGCGGGGGCTGCTGGCGCCTATCTCAGCTGGCTCTGGGCAGTAGGCGGGGGACACCCTGGACTGGTTGCCAACCAATCGCAGGGCAAGGCAGGCAGTTATTTTATTTTCCTATTGAGCTATTTTCAGCAGTAAAAAAAAAGTAATGTTTTATTCAGAATTAATTTGATAACTTGATTATTTTTCATAATTAATACTTTTAAAACTTCCAGTTGCTGTCGACTGAAGATGACGTCACCTGTAGCTAATGACCAATCACAGCTCGCCTGTTTTCTGGGTTTGGTCAACAAACTGCGTCATGATTGGTTGCTATCTGCTTCGTCAGCACAGGTGATGTCATCTTCAGTAGACAGCAAGTGGAAAAAAATCGTTTTAAAAGATATTAATTATACACGAAAAATAATAAAGTTTCAAATTAATTCTGGGCAAAATATTACTAGGAAAGCTAGGAATCGTTATCAGACGATACCCGACCTTTTTTGAAGGTATAATACTACGCCCTCTTGTGTCCGTAAATGAGAGGAATAGAAAATTGTCATTAATTTCATGCAAGTTTAAGCAAAAATGTTACAAGTCTTTCTTTAAAATGATCTGTCAGGTTATTTTCCCCTCAATATCAAAAGTACTAGAATGTGCTATGGCTACCACTTCACTATTAGTATGACTTTTGCTGTGGTTGCACAGTTGTAATCAATCTGCAAAGGTGCTTGTCCATAAACACATTTTTAGGAGCTTGATGGGAAAAATCAAGGCAGCCATATGGCGCCTCTCCTGGCGTCCATCGCTGCTGGATTGATGTGTTTACAATCACATGCTCACAAGAGACCCGCGCACTGCCCCTAATGAAGATTTTTGATTCATGGTGAGCCGCTTTCCCCAACGCGCATACTCACTGTTGACCTTTTATTAGTTAGCGGTGACTCCCAGCCAAGATGCATGCGAGTTCATCAGGTGTGCCGTGGGAAATGATCCAATTTGAATTCATTGGTCTGAAAACGGTTATTTAGTCACTGCAAATCGTTTTTCATCCATCTATGAAAATGATGTATACTGACAGGAGGATACATTAAAAAGTTCTTTCACGAGATTGCAGGAGGTGCAATTAACCGTAGTGTGTAATATCCACCTGTTGTCTTTTACACGGAAGACTAATTGCTTTGTGTTAAACAGAACAGGTGTAACAGGTTGAGGATAGATAGTGAGAGAAGTACATTATACTGTATGCTGTAGCACAATATTAAAAAACAAACAAACAAACAAACAAAAAAACCTGCAAAACAAAAATATAAAATAATTTGTGCTGATTTTTTTTTTTTTTTTTTTTTTTTTGCTGTGTGCAAGGCGCGCATGCTAAGTGCAAACAAAACCCCTACACCACCGAGCGAATGCTCCTTGCGCACACTCTGCTAATAATGAGAGCGCCACTGCCCCCTAATGTAGTGGAGGTGCAATTGCACTTTATTCTAGGACTGTAAAAAAAAAAATGAAAAAATAAAAAAGCATTTTCCCCGAGGGGGCGCCCCACTATTTGAGAAGGACTGTGTTACGTGAAGTTATGTCGAATATTTATGAATGAAGAAAGCGATCTAGTTTTATACTCGAGTAAATTGTGTTTTACCATTCACGGTCTGTGGTCACCATCGTAGAGTGACGTCACGTAGTCCGTCGGTGAAGTCGGGGTCCTCTTTTTTTTTTTTTTTCCCCGACTTGGCAAGTGGAATTTTCGAGTTCAAGGGGGCGTTCGCGTACACATTTCCTGGTTTGAACTCGGAAAAATCCGACTTCCGACCATCCTCGAATGCAGCATTACCTCCTGATGTCATTTTCAATCGACGGCAAGTGGCAATTTGGTAAATGTAAGGTGTTTTTTATTTTTTATTTTTTATTTTTTACCCGACTTGGCAAGTGGAATTTCCGAGTTCAAGGGGACGTTCGCGTACACATTTCCTGGTTTGAATTCGGAAAAGTCCGACTTCCGTCTATGCTCGAATGCAGCATTACCTCCTGATGTCATTTTCAGTCGACGGCAAGTGGCAATTTGGTAAACGTAAGGTTTTTATTTTTGACCCCACATATGTGTGTTATAATCTGAAGTGTTGAAAATGGCTTGCTCTCTTTGATGATGTAATGTTACCGGTTGAACAAACGTGCCGTTTTTTTTAGGTCTCCTTAGCGTGACAATTTTGGAGGTGCAATGTTTCGGTATGTGCCTTGTGAAACATTGCATTCCGCGACCATGTTTACTCGTCAAGCTCATGTTTGAGTGACACTTGATAACTCCAAAATACATTGCCTCTCGGTCGTAAAAACGCCTCGGGCGCTTGTCTTACAATATTCAAATGAGCCGGGGATGCTACGCTGTTGCATTCCGAAGCTGCGGCAGCTTGTTGTACCGATAAACAGAAAACAGGGGCCCGTGTTTTGGGGGTGGGGGGTGCATTGATAATCGATGAGGCCCGCGTTGCCTCCGGGCATGCGAGACAAGCTGTCTCCATGAAATAGAGTCAGTCGCACTCCAGAGGCGATCCATCCGAGCAGCTTAGGGGGGGGGGACATGAAGCCCCCTATTGACTGCAAGTGCAGGGACCCCACCCTTGTTGTTGGTGGGGGTCTCTCAGAGCTGTAAATGTGATTTGTTGTGTGTTATTTCCAAGAACATGCCTCAGCCCCACTGCGCAGCGCACGCCACTAACTGGAGTAGTTCCCGTTTTTTGTAAGATCTAACTGAATTCTATTTATTCTCGAGTTGCTTTCGGGCTACTCGCTCACTTTGATGGATGATTTCCCTCCTGTGTTCAGTCATGCTATATTAAGATGAAGAGACCCTGTGGAATAGGGTTTTGAGTTGTGATTTTTATTTTTTATTTTTATATTTATTTTTCTGGAAATCGTATTACCCAGCAAGTTCTGAGCAGCCAATCTGGTCACACAAGCATAATGCGTAATATGTTCTGGTCATGTGAGCAAATACAGACATACGCTTGGGAATTACTTTTTTTTTTTTTTGTTGTTGTTGTTTTTTGTTTTTTTTGTATTGCTTATTTCTTTTCCTTTCCTGTGATGCCACCACAGGGATGCAAAGTGGAAGTTGTTTTATTATTGAGCGTAAGCCCATGAGTAAGCATTGATAATCCATTTTTGCCTCCTCAAAATACCGCCTAAAAAAAATGTTCATTTTTAATAAGAAAAATAACATTCTTTAATAGCGCATTATGTAAAAATTGTAACGATAACATTGTTCACTTATCTGCCGTCCTGTTGCTTCTTCTGAAGTGAAAGGAAAGATTAAAGGAAAGATGTTCTGGGTGGTGCAATATGAGAAATACAGCTAATTAATTATGCACAATATAAAATGTATTTTAACTAGAGGTGTCAGGCGATTACAATTTTTAATAGTAATAAATCGCATTACGTATAGTTAACTTCCGATTAATCTGTTTTAAATGTACAATAAAATGTACAATAAAATACTTTTTTCTAAGCTTTCATACTCTTGGTAACATTTAAAGTGAAACAAATGTTAAACTAATAGCAATATGGCTGCATTTTTTAGTCATTGACACAATAATTTCATAATAATTCATAGCACTGAGCAAAAATTAAAACGATGTACTGTACTGTAAAATAAACAAGTGTGATATTGATTTGTGTTGAAGTCGTTTTTCTGCCACTAGATGGCATAATTGCATTTGTAAGACCTTGGTGAGAGCTCAGTGCGTTTTTCTTTTCATATTAAGAGCTATCGAATCGTTAACATGAGAGTAACTTGTGAAATTCTGCACATTTTTAAAATTGTAAAATACAACTTGACACCAGTCTCACACAAATATATGCGTTATTTTTACATTTATTACTCCTAAATTTTGACTGTGTTGCGACTGGAATTCCCCCAGTACAGGCTTTCCAAGTAAGGGGCGGTCATTGATCGCACATTACAAAAAAACAAAATAGTGGTGTTAAAGAAACTTTAAATTAAATTTTTTTTTTAAATATCGTAATATAAAAATATATACAGAATTTATTTATTTATTTATTTATTTATAAATGATGACACCCGCAATTGTAACCATTACAAATGCCCATAAAACATGACTTAGTGTGCAAAATTGCTCCCTCTAAATCAGGCATCTTCAAAGAGTGAGTAGTTTTACTTTTTGTTTTTTTGTTTTTTTGTATATACACCGTCAGTGGCAGTGTCGTGGTTCATTGGCCTGAATCGTGTTGGGGCAGCACGCGTTCAATTCTCAGCTTCTCACTCAGTGACTGTGTGAGTGGTTTTCTGTCTCTGTGAGTGTCTTGTGATTGACTGGCAAGTTCAGGGTGTAGTCAGCTGATCTCCACTCAAGCGTCCCACAATCACAAACTGGATAATTGCAGTTGAAATTGATGGATGGATTATTGGATAGATGCCTCTTTCCTCTTTTGTGTTGCGAATTCATCGTGGAACTGGGAACTTTTGTTTTTGAGCAGAAATAGCAGGATCGTCTTTTTTTTTTTCGGGGGGGACAACAATGTACACGAAAACGACGCATTGCTCTTGATACGTCGCCAAATCCGCTAACGGCGAGCGACATAAAGGCGCGTCAGAGGTCTGTCTTCTTCAGATGAAATCAAATCCTGTCATATCATCGCTAAATTGCTTTGTTTCTCCAATTTGTTTCCCATGTGAAGGGACAAAAACAAATTTGACACAACTATCTTTCCGAGGGTGACAAAAAAAAAATGTGATTGCCACTCCCGAAATAGTATCACATTCTTCAATTTGATGACGTTTAAAGCGGTTTCATTTGAGCTGACCTTATTATCCATCCATTGATTTTTCTATTGCACTTGTCCTTTTTAAAGATTGCAGGTAAGCTGGAGCCTATCCCAGCTGGCTTTGGGCGGGAGGCAAGGCGATCGACCCGTTTCTCTCGCCCTGTCAGAGGCAAACTCCGCTTATACCTGCGCGATCCTAATGAAGACAAACGCAATCGAAAGTGCGTATATTTTAACTCATTCAGTCCTAGCCATTTTCATGTTTTATTGCTATCAAAATATGGAACCTACCAAAAGAAAAATGTGTCTCTTCTTTCATCAGGGGGGAAAAAAAAGTACAGTATTTTTTTTTATGTTTTGTAGCTATTAGCATTAGAATTAGCTAAGTTTCATCATTATTCACAAACCTGTTGAAAATTCTGGGAAAAAGAGCTTGTTGCAACATGGACCTGGCTGATCTCTTATACTTTGCTGCCACCTGCTGGCCGTTTTTTTTTTTATTATTATTGTAATAAGTACCATCGCTTTAAGTGGCCGCTTCAGGTCAGAAACTGCATCAAAACCTTCACACAAAAACTCTAGCATACAAAAACCTAAAAAAACGTATAAATACGTTTTTGGGAGTGAATGAGTTAACAATGTGCTTAGTGTTTGCCTGTGCACCACGATTGGAAGAAAAACGAATCAGTGTTATATAACATCTCAATTTTTTTTTGCAATTATTGCACAATTGCCGTTTCATTATGATTTGTTAACAGGGGTTCCCAACAGAATCATATCTGGATTTTCACTGTGAGTAAGCTTGCATAATAGTTAGCAAAATACCACAGGCGCCATATGCCGCAAAAAAGAACTTCATTAGGCTTCCCGAAGTGGGCCAAAGTGTGATTCTAGGGATTCTCGCACACTTGAGGGCATGCACGAAAAAGAATAAGATTTGATTTTATTTTAGTCTTATTTTTAGGCTTGTTTTGAGCTTTGCAGTCCTGCAGGGCAACTTTGGTGAAGTTCTAGAAGAGAAATAACAAGCTTAGAATGAGGTCTCCCATTAATCACTGGTGGGCACTGCTTATCATCTTAAAAGGTTATGGTGTGTGTGTGTGTGTGTGTGTTTTTTGTGTTTTTTGTTTTTGCCCAACATTAGCATTCAACTGTGTCCGCGCTTTTTCGAGGTCTTTCTAAACAACCTGATGAATAAAAGTGTAATATTCATCCGATTTAATGGCCCTGTTTTTCCCTCTCGCCAGCTCCCGTGGGAAATACGAAAAGTGCGTGACTCATTGCTGAGCCGCTCGTCAACAATTTGTCCCTAAATGTTATTTCCAATGTCTTATTTTCGAATACTGGAATTGTGAAAAGTAAATCTCGGGATGAGCTCAATTTGGCATCATCTTGTAGAACATTTGCCCCAGCTTAATAAGTAATGAGAAAGTGGAAAAAAAACAAAACAAAAACAGCTTGTTCAACAGTTATGCTGCCACCTATTGGCCTGGCATGAATTCAACAGTGTTACACGTGCAGACTACAAAAAACTTGTTCCAATGTTGACACCGGGATGCTTGATGTTTGTGTTAGGGGGCGTGGCCACTAAGGGATATAACGATATCCAAACATCACGATACGATATTATCACGATATGAAGCTCAGGATACGCTAATTATCACGATATTGTGGGGAGGTTGGTGATATTTAAAAAAAGGTCACAATATTGTAAAAAAATAAATAAAATGTGCTCATACTAAAAAAAAAAGCACAATATTGTGCTTTTGTACATAACATCAATGTTATGTTATTATTATTCATGTTTTATTATTATTATGTTATTATTATGTTATGTTGTTAATGCACACACATTGAGTTCCTCCATATATTGACTTCACGTTCCCCTTCATCTGAGAATTAGTGTAGATTTTAAACATAGAAGGGCCAAAACATCCCGAATGAAAATTAAATTGCACAATCAACCAGACTTTATTTATTTATTTATTTATTTTAAACAGATGTGTTGCATTTAAATATCGTGAACATGACGACGACTATATTGTGGCAGTATTAATATCACAATATCACGATATCGCGCTTATACTTGCATCCCTAGTGGCCACTCCATGTACCACATTCTTGGAGTGACAAGTGCAAATGGAGATCAGGAAGTGCTGTTTCCATGAGTGAAAATACAATCCATTCTTTTGCTGTTTTTATGCTATTATGTTATATTCCCCATCCGGGCTTGTAGAATGCTCTCCTTGAAATTAAAAAAAATAATAAAATAAAATATTGGGCCCATAGACAAGGGGGACTTGATGAGCGTCTCATTTGCATGAGAGAAGCCCGCCCCCTCAAAACTGGCTCAGCTCAGTGAGCGTTAATGAAGAGAGCGTGGGAAGCTTTGGAAATTGGAAACAAAACAGTATACGTTTGATCTATTATGATCTGATTTATTTGCGCCACCGAATGTGTCTTACATTCAATAAACTGCCACCCACTGACAAGCGCCTTCATACGTGTACGAGCCAGATTGTCTCTCACAGGTGTCTTTTACTCTTCTTTTGTGTGACAGTCAAACAGTATTTTTCTTTTCTCAACAGTCGCCTTGATATCAATGACAGGGACAGAGATCGTGGTTCTTTGGCAATTTTGTGGGGGTGGGGGGGGGAGGCGGCCTGTGTCTCCGCATGGCACTCACACAGGAACCGATCGCCCAGGGCGGTCTCAACACTCTCATGCTGTCACTCTGTGAATTATTCAGCCAAGATGATAGCAATTTTTTTTTTTTTTTTTTTTTTTTTTTTTGCCACGACACAAATGGGTCGATGACGCCTGATGTTTTTTCACACCGGCGGGCTCCATCTGATACAGTCATTCTAAATGAAGGCTTGCGCGTGCAATGTGACTGCAATCAGGGATTTAGAAGCAAAAAGCTGCTTAGGGATTTACAAATATTTGCTAAAGTTTTATGCTAAATAGACAAACGCATCGTTCTACTTTAATATCACCTTCGAGCTTTTTGGTTTTCTCCTTCAAGAGAAATATCACACATTCCTTTGTGATTGGTTTGATTTTAGGAACAAACCTTCGTTTTGACTTTTTGTTTTTGAGGAACATTGGATGAGCTTTTCAATAGGCAGACGTGTTGCGAAGAAACCGCAATAAAGACTCCTACCCGCCCGTCCCAAGGTCACCACGGGTTCCCCTCCCTCTGCTGCTACACTTGACTCAATGCAGACGGTTACCACAGCAACTCGGGCTTACCCTGAAGTTTGTCTCCAGGCTATCAACATGTAAACGCAGGTGGCCAATGGTGAGGCTTATTTGGGAAAAAAATAGATTTTTTATTCGGCCCACAAGTGTGGAAATGCACCTGTTGTTATTAGGGATGCCACGATAACGGCAATATCGTGATATTGCGATATTAAAACAGCCACAATATATCGTCGTCGTCATGCCGCGATATTAAAAGCAGTACATCTTTTAAAAAAAAAAAGTCAGGTTGATTTCCATTTGTGCAGTTCTAGCACCCTCTGGTGGCTAGTTTTTTAGTACAGTTTAACTTTCATTGGGCATGTTTTGGCCCTTCTATGTTTAAAGTCCACGCTAATGGTCAGATGAAGGAGAACATAATATGCTTGTGAACTGAGTCAATATGTGGAGGAACTCGATATGTGCGTGCATTAGCAAGTGCCTCAATATTAAATGTTATTAGAGATTCTAGTTTTTTTTTTTATATGCATTGCTGCAATGTACAAAAGTACAATATTGTTTTGTTTTTTAGTGTGAGCATATTTTTTTTTACAATATCGTGACCTTTTTTTAATATCGCCAACCTCCCCACAATAACGTAATAATTATCGTATCATGACCTTCATATCGTGATAATATCATATTTGGACATTGTTACATCCCTAGTTGTTATATCAGCAAAGATGATCGTGCCTTATTGAGTCGTCTGCGAGGTACCGTGCGCTGAATTCTCTTAAAGGGATTAAATTATTAAAAATAGCTTCTCTTTTTTTTTTTTTTTAAATTAAATTAACTCGAGTTAAACGGTCATTTGCTGTTTGTATGTGGAGGGGGGAATAAATCTTAAAATCTCCAATAATTCTAGAAGAAGTTAACCTTGACAGCAATCGGAATTCTCACAGTATTTGTTTACTAATACTACGAGAATAGGGCGGGACATGAAGCTGTGACGAAACCAGGAAGCGCAGACGCTCGGAGGAATCAAATAAACCTAAAATGGATGGCTGCTGCAATGAATTCTGTTCTCGCAGAATTACTCACCGTTTCCATGTTGAATGTTGAACACCAAGAGGCGCTTTGTGCGTTTTTATCTGGTAAAGATGTTCGTGTTTTGTTTTGTTTTTTCCTAAAACGAGACCGAAGACGACATTTTCATCCGTTGGGGTGATTTGTCAAAACAAACGTGTACAAGATACTACGCCGTCCAATCAGCTCCAAGTATTGTACAGATTGTCCCGCCTTCATGCTTATGTCGTGCGAGGATCATCTTGAGTGTAAACGTTGTTGTCTCTTTCTGTCTTTTTGACAAAAGCAGCATCACTATTGTCCTTGATAATTGTTTGCTTGTTAAACAAATGAGCCGTTTGTTTTGGATGCCAGGGGCTTTTCAATTCAGCCCATCCCGCTGCACGTTGTCTGGTTGTAAAGCATAATTAGCAGGTGAGGCGCCGCCAGATTTCCTGGCGCGATAATCGCAAAGGGCGATGACGAACCGTGATGGGATGAAGGAGAGGGGAGCGTTTTGAAGGGTGTTAAAATCAATGTGGTGTGTCGCCCCCCCACCCCCCCCAACACCCTCCTCTTGAGAGTCTGCATGGTGCAGACACTCTGGACCCACTTGAAAGGTTATGACTCGTATATTTTCTTGCTGATTTCTGTCTGAAATGCTCTTTAATGTCCTACCTGGACAGATTTTTTTTTTTCTTGCTCATAGATTGCAGTTTTTCAAGTGATATTTGAGTAGTTTGTTATAAAAGCCTCTACAAAAACCGCAATTCCCTAGGAGGTTTTTTGTTTGTTTGTTGTAATTCTCTATCTTACACAACTCAGGAAAATGCATTATATAAATACAGGATGTGTACCTATGAATTGAATTCCTTCTTAATCTACACATCTGGGCTTCTGTTAATGTGTGGTGGTGATTTTGTTTTCCTAAACCCCAAGCCTGTATTTTGCCATTTTGTGTTTGTTTTCTCAACAGCGGGACGTTTCTGTGGACAGACAATTGTTTACCCCTCCAGCCAATTGCAGAGCGGGGGGCTGAGGGCGGCGGGGGGCGTGTCACTCACTCACTGTCTGCAGATGGGGCCGGGCGAATTTGTCGGCTGTATGAGGTCACTCCTGTGGCGGTGTACATTGAGAAGTAGTTCACGGGTATACATTCTGTAGATAAATAGTGCATTTTCCTGAGTGAAAACGGAAGACCCCGCCTTTAAAGTACAATCCATGGAATTTGCCCGAAATGGCCAAAATGGCCGACCTCCTGTACAATGTTAAGGACGAGTCCTTGAGACCTTTTTAGTTTTTTCCCACCTAAATTTCACCTAAGTTCAGCATTCCTGGTAAAATATATACATTTAAATCCAGATACACTCATTGAGAAATGGATGGCTTTTATGGGAACATTGAGGTCCCCCAAAGGGCAAATAATAAAAATATCCGTTCTGTATTTGGATTTGTTTTTACTACATGTGAATGTCAACATGAAGGTTAACTGGTAAGTTAGCGAGAGTGGATGCTTTTATACGCGATTTCACAAATACCGTACATTGTATTCTGGATGCGGGCCATCGCTTTCCATTTCCTAATGTCTGTTATATTCAATTATACATCCATTAGTTGACTGGCAGGCATAGATTGGCCAATAGGTCACAGCTGAGCTTTTCACTGCTTTGACATAGTGCACTCAATGCATACTCTATATGGTCTTATGTAGTTTTGTTTTACTTCTTCTCGTGATGCTTTCAGTTTCTTCAAATGTCTTTTCTTTCTTTGTGCGTTTGTCAGATCTTCACACGCTACGGGAAGTGCTATACCTTCAACTCGGGCCAGGACGGGCGGCCTCTGCTGTTGACCATGAAGGGCGGCATGGGCAACGGTCTGGAGCTGATGCTGGACATCCAGCAGGATGAATACTTGCCTGTGTGGGGAGAGACGGGTACGAGTACGCCAAATTGCCTCTGAACCCCCAGCGACGAAAAATGTTCACCTAATGACATCACTGTCGAATGGTCCAAAAAACGTATTACCATTTATTCACAGCAGATTCAAAAATATTCCACTTTTTTTTTTTTTTTTTTTTTTTTTAAACAGTGTTTGGCCTGGCTGAAATTGCGACAGACGTGGTACCACTATGGTCATTCTAGTACAATGCTGTTCAGATAACAACAGTTTTCAAGACGGCAAAACGTTTTAAAGCTGGAGGCAGGCCAGAATTAGACTGAAGAGACCCCCACCAAAAACTATGGAGAGTAGCATTTGCTACGACATTAGTAGCCTAGCTACCATTTTAGCTTTTCATGTTTCCTCAAATAGCAGCAGAAAATGGCATCTGTACAGCTGAACATTTATGTAATATACAGGACAGTGATCAATTATGACATCAACCATGGTAGACGTCATTTCCACAACACGTGTTTCCTTCATGATTCATTTGAAAGTTGCTTTTAAAGAGAGAGTTCCACTGTTAGTGATGAAATGCTGCCTAAATAGCATAACTGATGTTCTCGTGTTATTAGCCAATGCTACTTACTCACCACAATCTGAGAGTATTTGCACGCACTGTTTTTTTATTAAGTGTTGCGCATATGAAGATAAATGGATCCACTAGATTTCATTGCGATACAACTTGATCAGTAGCGTGCAAAGTTTGTGCCTAACATTATTCCCAAATAGAACCATTCATCAGACACAAAATCAATGGAAGCAACAGGCTCGGCCATTGATAGCCAAACCCTCAATGACCTTCTTGCCTTATGTGTTTGTTTCGGTTTGGGTTGTCTTTATTTTATTTATTTTTTTTATTTTTATTATTGTTTTTTTTTTAAATACTGTATCGTGTATTTGTCACACAGTGCACATTTGCTAGTATGTTGAGTTCTTTGTTCTCCAGTTTGTTTGCATTCATGGATAACCAGTTTTTTAAAAACCTAGTTTGTTTGTTTGTTTGTTTGTTTGTTCTTTTGTTTGTTTGTTAGCTAGTTGTCAGTTGCTTAGTTAGCTTAGCTACTTTGTTCCTTCGTCAGCTAGATGGCGGTTGTTACTGATAGTATGCTATTTGGTGCGCTAGATTGTTAGCTAGGTAGCCTACTTTATTTGTTATTGTTTGTTCAATATTCTATTTGTTTTTTTGGCTAGTTATTGAGTCAGCCTATATAAATATAAAATCAGCCCATTTTGCTGAGTTTTTTTTTTTTTTTTTTTAATAGAAAGTAGCCTGACACTTTGACTTAGAAGGCAATAATGGGCATCAAGCGGTGCGGAAAATTCAGCAAGAAGCAGACATCCAACACACGAATGAATCCCAGCTGCTCTGCTAGGTCTTTTCTTAGCAGCTGAAAAAGAAATAAAAAGTAAATACACTGCTTCACTCACAATAAATGTCTTCATTAAAAAAAAAAAAAAAAAAAAAAAAAAAAAAAAAAAAAAAATCCCCGCGATTGCCAGGGCCACAAATAGTGAAAAATTGAGTAATTGATAATGCTACTAAAAATATACATAGTTTCCAAATTTAATACATTAAACTGTAAATATACCACAAATGCCAAAACACTTTAATATCAGTCACTTCAAACTCATCTTAAAACGTTACCATTAAAATAAATTGCAAGAACCAACCGATCAGATCTTTCTCAAGCTCCGTTTTCGTCAACAGACGAGACGTCGTTTGAAGCGGGCATCAAGGTTCAGATTCACACGCAGGACGAGCCGCCGTTCATCGATCAGCTGGGCTTTGGGGTGGCGCCGGGCTTCCAGACCTTTGTCTCCTGTCAGGAGCAACGGGTAAGTCCAGATGATGAATGGACTCCTGTTTGTTTTGTTACCGGCATTATGTACTTAGTTTGTTTATGTGTTTGCTTATTTGTTACTTAGATAGCTGTAAATGATTGGTTTGTGATCTACCAAATTCACCCAACTGTTGCTGGGGAGTTAGCCAGTTAGTTAATGGCTATTAGTTGTTAGTTAGCTAGCCAGCTAGCTTGCTAGCAAACTAATTCACCAACTACTGCTGGGTTGTTAGTTAGTTAGTTAGTTAGCTAGCTAGCTAGCTAGCTAGCTAGCTAGCTATTTTTAGGTAGTCAGTTTGTGTGTCCATTTGTTAGCTTGTTTGTTTCCACTTGTATTGGGGCACAATGAGTCAGTGACGAAGCAGTTCCGGAGGTTTTTCAATAAAACACGTCTGTCGACCTTTTGGCATCGTTGGACCAATTTTATCAGCCACATAAACCTGTTTATTGTCCCAGCCATTATAGCAGTGATGAATTTCACCGTTCTTTTTGGGACGTTCCCCATCAGATGCGCCTGATGCAGCCCTGGCGGGGGTCCCAGCACCAATCGCACACCCTTGCACCCCCACAACCCTCCCTTGCCACACAACCATCTGCTTGAATCTTTCGGCTCTTGTCCTCACATCACACAAACCTCTGAGCTTTTTACACCCGTTTAACATTCACATGCAGTTATGCGTACCCTCTGTGGCTTTAATTACAAGCGTCAGGATTTAAACGTTTATTTAGAGCTGCACAGAGTGATATTTTACACTGTTATTGAATCTAATACAATACAATTACTGGCTGTCAGGCAGGGGGAAAGCATTAAATAACTTCAAAAGTAAAGAAACTGCTTCCTCGACTTCTCATCAGTGGGAAATGCTGGGCCCAAAAAATGCACGAGAGGCAACAATGTCTAACCATTGACGTATCAAATTGTTCATTCGTTAACTAAAGTGAACATGTGGGAGCAAAAGAAGTATATTAAGTGAACAATGAAATTCAAAAGCAAGCTAGCTCGATCAATAACTTGAAGCAACTGTTTGTAATTACATCCGCCCCTCCGGAAAAAAAAAAAAAATCATTTTCATGGTACATTGGCTTATAATAAGTTGAATACCATAATAGATGGTGTTGCCATAGCGACCCTGAATCCCCCACTTAATGCCTCTTTCCACAAAACTCTGGCATGCTGTCAATATAACTGCAAAATGTCAATTAAAATGATACATTTCCAAATTCACAGGAGTCTGCAAGAGACATCCAGCTTTCTAAAATATTGCTGGACAAGCCTGGAAGTCGGTTGGTTGGTTGCTTGGTTGGGAGTTGAACCTCTGTCAGGTGACACCCAGACGTTACCAGCAATTAAAGTCTATCCTATTTTGAAAGGAGTTCTCAATTTTAAATCACGCATTCAGCGTAATAAAAGCATGTGCCTCAACATGATTACGCAAATCAGTCCTCCTGTGAAGGCTTGTGGAGGTGATTTCTTTGTCCGCCGAATGTTTAGAGAGTGTTGCACCTGCACTCAGCCAAAATCCTGTACCAGAGTGTAGCTCGAGTGCGATGCAGGACCGCAGGTATTAAATGGCAGAGAGGATGGGACAGATTTGGGAGGACTCTTTCAGTCACTTCACGTCCATACCTGACAGGCTGCGAAGGGAGATTTTTTGCATGCCGTCAGTGTCTGCAGAAGGCTCTCGCTCCTTGTTATTCTCCGCTCTTCACGCAGCAGTCCTTTTAAAGGAGACATATTATGTAATTTTTTTATTTCACCTTTCAAAAGATTTCCCTGGAAACTTGTTAACATGTCTGTTGCATAATTTTATCAAAATAGCCCAAGGATCGAGAATTATTGACATTTTGACATCATATTTTTTTTCTATGGTGAAATTGGCTTAACAAAAACTCAATGTGGCTCTGCTATTTATAATGGAAGTTACTATTGGCTAATATAACCGCACACACTTCAAGTGAGCACCCATGGAGATATGATTACATTATCACTTCATTAATTGTTGTGATGTGCCATATGATATTTGCGGACACAAATACCCCGCAACCCCGTGTTGACAAGTTAGCCGAAGCTAATGCTAACACTGCAGCTCTGCTCACCCTTTTGACTTTGACATGATACAGCTTCTGCGACTGACCATGTTGATTTTGACACATTCTTTTTGAGTTTCCATTCATATCAATTGTAAATTTGTTCTTAAATATACAAATATTATAAATTAGAGGTGCACTGATCATAATTTTCCGTCCAATCACCGATCCCTGATCTTTTAAAAAGTCTGACCTGCCGATCACGATTTTTTTTTTTTTTTTTTTCTCTTCATTACAAGCAGCATATACCTTCAGTGTTCCAATCTTGTTGTATTGGAAAACATTGAACAATATCAGCGAAATAATACAAATGGGTTGTTTTAAATGCACATGAAGTAGTTCTCTCAAATAAAAATGAAAATCCTATTAGTCATTGCAGCAGAAGAAGGACAGTGGCTGACCTTTTCAGACCTCTGAGGAGGGAGATGAGATTGCTGGAAAAGATCGGTTTATTTTTAAGGGATCGGCCGATCACCAATTTTCCAAAATTAAGGAAATCGGGGCCGATAAATCGGCTGGCTGATCGATCGGTGTACCCCTAATATAAAGGAATTGTGACAGAGTATCAAAGGATCTAAGAATACTGTATCTATGTGTAAATGACAGGGAAGTCACAGGTATCGAAATTTGGCCATGCACCACGTAGCTCCGCCCCTGACTCCGGGCAACCAACAATTTGTACACAAGACATTAAAAAGTCACTTTCACATAATATGTCCCCTTTAATATCCTCCTCTATATTTCCCCCTAGAATTCCCACTCTTATTTTTTTGTGTTTTATGACCCAAATTGTGCCGCGTTTAGCGGGTTCCGAACCCAAAGGGCTCGTAGTGAGCCATAAGGATGATCCAAACAGTCTCGTAAAATGAATGATATGAGGAAGGACGCTTGTGCTTTTTTTTTTGCTTTTTTTTTTTCTTTTTTTTTTTGCCTGGTCGCTGTAAAAATACAGTTTACCCTTAGCGTTGTGAAATTAAACATCTCACTCACTCTGAAAAGGCCACGTCGCCCCCTCTGTTGCGTTAGCAATCAGTAAATATGAGCCCTGAATAACGGCTGCATTAATAACTGCTACATCAAAATGACATCCATTGATTGTCATTGAAAAGTACGGCCAGTTGAACTTGGAAAGCGAGTTGTTTACGTTGCGCGGCCGGCGTGTGAAACATTAATGAGCTTCACATTTCAGACCACTTGACTGTGAAAAGATCACGACGGCAACACACCTCCACAGTGAACCATGTTGCCAAATGTTCATGTCAATACAACTCCGATGTTAATTGGTGTTTACTTCCAGCAAATCATCAAATAAGCATGCTGGCTAAATTGCACGTTTGTAGCTCATTTACCTGGAATAAACGCATACCGACAATCGGAAAATTGCTATTCTGAGATTGTATTTTTTCCTTTGTTTGTCACTGCACTCTAGTACATAATTTCCACTGCTTAACCAGGATACATACATACACCAATAATCTGGCCAGAAAAAAAAAGTATTTTTTGTTGGATCCCAAAACGCAGACACAAATAAGATTTTAACTATTTCTTCACATAACTTGACTAAACAAAAAACAAGGAGAATGCATCGAGAATCACGACACGCCAAAGCCCCCCTTGGGCAGCGGAGAAGCACAGCGAAACAGTGAGCAATAATCCGGCAAAACCCACACAGTTCTCAGACCCTTATATAGACAGTCAATCAATCTCATTGGTTGTGGCAAGACATGTGAGTACCAGTACTGACATGGAATTCTCTGATTGGCTGTTAACCCAGTAATTGCAGATAGTCCTTGACATCAACAAACATATCATATAGCATAAAAGATTCCTCAGTAACGCGATTAAAGATTCCTGACATAACATAGTTCTTACAGACAGTTCCAAACATCATATAACATCACACAGCCTAAAACTAGTTGAAACTGGATGCTACATCAATGTATGTTACATCAATACCAAAACAGACACGTAACGGGTCGTGAACTCTGGCGCATGGTCATGAACTCTACTCAAACTTAACCCAGGTGTTAACCCCAGACATGAGACAAGACCCAAACATTACTCCTGCATGACTCAAGTCATGACACCTTCATTGCAATCAATGTCGGGAAATGCAAGGCCGAAATATTGGATATCAAGGTTGAATGTTTAACGCTATAAGTATGCAACATAAACACAATGACAATCTGGCCAAATTTGAGTATTTTTGTCCATCTTTTGTGGTAAAAGTAAGCAGATCACGACTCTAAGATGTTATTATATTATTTAAAATAATAAACTACACTTTTAGAGTCGAATTTCATTTATGAAGCACACTTCAACAATAAAAATGTGGATTTCAAATCTTTCTCTTCTTGGTGTTTTCAGTTGATTAGTCATGCACTACAATTTTGTAATGTTCTAGAATTCAAAATCTTTATTTGGGGAACTTTAGCAGATATTTTTATAAGACGATAACTCAGCATTGATTACATTTTATTCATATAATCTAGAAGATCCCCGCTGTACCTTTGTTTGAGCTGCCTTTTTTTTGTTTTTTTGTTTTTTTTTGTTTTTTTAAGCTAGTCCATGTAAATCCAAAATGTGACACATGGGGGGAGTTTAATAGAAAACTGCAAAACGCCGGCCCTCTAAATCACACAGCAGCTTCTAATTTAGTGCCGCTTGATGAATTGTTTGAACTGATGAGATGGAGGCACGCGCGGAGGTTGTTTACGTCCGCCTCCTTCATTGAATGCGTCGCACAGCCAGGAGGCTGAAGTGTAATTAATTAGTGTTAATATTTAATAGCATGCAAAATGGAAAACACACTCCTGTCTTTGCGAGAACACCAATAACACAGTTCACATGGGATTACAGTAATGTATGTTTTTACATGGGATTTAAATTATAAATTCTACCTTGTTTGTTTGTTTGCTTGCTTGTTTGCTTGTTTGCTTGTTTGCTTGCTTGTCCACATTTCAGCCCCCAAAAACCTTTAAGTTGTGAGGCAAATGTTATTTCATTTTACTTCACTTCACAAATATGGCACTTTACTGTACTGTACTGTATTTAATTTAATTTATTTAATTCAATCTCGGTGTAATAAACTTACTTATTGATTGATTGAATTTTTATTTTATTATTATTATTATTGTTATTGTTGTTGTTATTATTATTATTAATTCAATCTCTGGTGTAATAACCTTTTTTATTGATTGATTTAATTATTTTTTATTTTATTATCTGTTCTTATTGCTGCTGGAAATGTAAATTTCCCAGAGGGAGCCATCCCAAAGGGATCAATAAAGTCAAGTCTAAGTCTAAGTCTTTTTTTTTTTTTTTTTTTTTATATTCCTATAATTTTATTTTCAAATATTGCATTTTAATTTAATTTTGTAATGATTATATAATTGATGAATGTATATTTTTAAATAAAATTATAATCCATTTATTTAATTTTATTTTTGATATTTGTATTAATACTTTTCAGCTTTACATGATCAGGATTTTTTTTGGCTGATCACCAGTCAGCGATCAATAGGTTTGAAAAAAAAATAAATAAATAATAATAACAGATTTGATCAGAAGGTGGCGCAATAGCGATAACCCATATATAATTGACGGCATTTTAAATGCATCCGGGGAAAAATATAATGTATGTAACATTCATGTTTTCTTTCACGGAGCCGATCAATGACGTCATTGATAAATTGAGCAAATCAAGACATTACAAGTCGATTGACGATCACCGATTTTGCATAAAATGCTAAATATCGTCCGATCCAACCGATAAGTTTAGTATAAAGTCAAATTTCTATCAACATGTTATCGAGAGCTATTCTTAAACGATTGCATTCTCCTGTTCATGTCTACCCTTCCTATAGCTACTTTGTAGCAAGCTAGCTAAATAGATTGATGAATAACGGAGTTTAGCGCCTCCTGCCATGAAGACGTTAAAAGTTGGACACATTCATTCAGCGCCGTCACTGCCTGTGCTGATACTGCCATCAAGCCATCCCTGTAAAAGAGACTGATGGTCACCGTGAGCACACGCACACACGCGCTAAATAAGCAGAGGTTAATAAAAATCTGATCTCTCGGCGAGGCAAGTCATAAATATGTTGTGTCATTTGATATACGACTACATTAATCTGAGTGAGATGGTTTTTGGCCCACACTGTCCGTATTTAATTTATTGCTGTTGTCTCGCGTCTTGGTTTCTGCAACATTGTCGCACGGAGGCCCGACTCGTCGAAGTGGAGGTGAAACAGTTTGTCAGTTTGTTCATTAGTGTGTCGAGCAATTCATAAATATTTAGTGTTCGCTGAATATATCTGCATGTTTTTCTTCAGAAGCTACTTTGCGGGATTCTTCAGATTTTTTTGTGTTTCGGCAAACATGGCTGATGGGTTTATTTCCATGACATCAAACCGTCATGTTTATTAAAGTGGAAGTCAATCTTAAACATTTCTTGACAAAAAGAATATATGTGACCTCACTAGTCTAGACATGACATTCTGATTCATGTAACATTTGTGAAATATGAGTTAAGGAACAAAATGCAGCAGTTTTTATCCATCTCAGGGGTCGGCCATTTTGCCACATGCTGTCGACTGAAGATGACATCATTGTTGCTCAGGGCTCAGGCAACGACCAATCACAGCTCACCTGTTTTCTGAAGCTGCGCCGTGATTGGTTGTTACCTAAGATCCACTAAATATATATATATATATATATATATATGTAACTAACAATCGGAATTGTGACTTGCCTCACGAGCAATCAATCAGCCTCCCTCTCCCTCTCCCCGCCCCAGCTGACCTATCTGCCGCCTCCGTGGGGTGACTGCAAGGCCACCCCGATGGACTCGGACTTCTTCAGCACGTACAGCATCACGGCCTGTCGTATCGACTGCGAGACGCGCTACCTGGTGGAGAACTGCAACTGCAGGATGGTCCACATGCCCGGTGAGAATCGCCGATCGCGTTAGGTTGACCAAAAGCTACATTTTTAAAGTGTTTTTTTTTTTTTAAACACAACTAGTTCCAGTTTGCATTGTGATGGTATAATTGGCGAGTTCATGTTTTTCTTTTTTTTTTTCTTTTTTTTTTTTTTTTGATACATCGTAATTCCACAAGTAATTGACATACCACCAAATACTTTTAATCACTGCCAATGTTAAATGTTTACACTGCTGTAAATATACCACAAACTCTGATCCCAAAACACATAAATATAATTTGAAGCTCATCTTTCTACATTATGCTTTAAATAAAACATTGCATATCGCTGATTTCATTTTTTAAGTTAATTTTTTTATTTATTTAATGCACTGAAAGGGCCAGTGTGCATGCAGTTAAGACACTCCAAAACATTGTTTTCTTGTCAGTATTCAAGTTTTTTGGTTAAATAGCCATAAGGCTTCTGTAAAAAAAAAATAAAGGAGTTTTTGAATATGAATTTGTAAAAAAAAAAAAATGCCTCAGGTTGCCAAATGGAGCTTTACGCTACCAAAAATGCACTCAGGACATTTATAGTTCCCACTCCATGTATTATTTGCCATGATGGGGCCTGATATGATATGATATGATATGATATGATATGATATGATATGATATATGGTGTGATATATGATATGATATGATATGATATGATATATGTGTGATATATGATATGATATGATATGATATGATATATGTGTGATATATGATATGATATGATATGATATGATATGATATGATATGGCCACTGCGGGATGTACCTTGCCTTCCACCCTTTTGTCATCTGGGATGACCCTGAACAGGACAAGCAGTACAGGGAATTAATAAATGGATGATTAGATGGTGCTTTTACTCGGATAAATCTTGAACGAAGAGCCACAAAACAAAAAGGACAAACGCCTAACGTAGGATGTCTCGCGTTGTTCGTCATCTGTGTCAATGTCATCCTCTTTGTTGGATTGTTGCCTTCAAGGACATATATGCATCCATCTATTTTCTGTAGTGGCTGTTTGCATTAAGCACATAGATGAAGCTGGAGTCTACTGTGCCAGCTGACAGGCGAAGTACACCAGCCAATCATATTGCACATAGACCAATCGACCACACACGTGCATTCACATCTGGACCATTTCAAGTCTTGAATAAATGCAACACTGTACTGTCCTATTATGCAGAAATGTTGCTAAATAGTAACACCTAGCTTCACCTGAAGGTGGTATTGATTATCGTTCATGTTTTTGATGCTGAGTGTCCTTTACTTTGCACTGCAGGAGACGCTCCCTACTGCACCCCTGAGCAGTATAAGGAGTGTGCAGATCCAGCCTTGGGTAAGAGATAACCCACTAATGCACATACAAATACACATCCACAAAATTTTAATTTCCTTCTTCATTTTTTAAAGTGAAAGAGACCCCACACAATATGAAGGGAAAATATTAGCCATTTTGCCACTTGCTGTCGACTGAAGATGACATCACAATTGCTCAGGCTTCGACCAATCACAGATCACCTGTTTTCTGAAGCGAAGCTGTGATTGGTTGTTACCTGAGCCCTGAGAAAATGTGATGTCATTTTTACCCGACAGCAAGTGGCAAAATGGCCGCCTACTAATATTGATAAAAATGGTAGGATTTAACCTCCCTTAACTAATTTGCTCCCAATAACGTGTAAATACGTTTTTTTTATGTTTGAAGTGTCCCAAAGACGTATTTATAAGTTTTTTTGTTGTTGTTGTTGTTGTTGTTGTTTTTTATGCTAGAGCATACAGAAGGCTTTGATGCAGCCTCTCAACTACAAAGAACGGTTGCGGAAATGGTAGTTATTACACAAACGGCCAGCAGGTGGCAGCAGAGCAAATGAGATCAACCAGGGCCATGTAGAAAAAAAGCTAAATTACTTACAATTTTAAATTAATTTTGTGAAAATTGATTAAACTTAGCGCTCTTCTAATGCTAATTGCTGCAAAATGGAAACAGATAGAAACATACATTTTTTTTCCTGATGAAAGAAGAGATTTTTATCTTTCTTTTGATAGGTTCCATGCTTTCATAGCAATAGAACACAATATTCTGCGGGCCTTACAAAATCAGTCAAAATTCAGTAAAACAGCCGGGATTATTTCTGTGAAAATGGCTGGGAGTGAATGAGTTAAGCAGTCAAAAGATTTCTGATCATAACGAACACCCAACACTAAAAGGTAATCACTCCGGATAATATTTCAGTGAAATCCTATCATCAGGATTTTGTTAACTTTGATGGCAAGGAAGGGAAAATGCTTACATTTAATCCGATTGTCTGTATGTGTGAGCCCCGCATAAGTTGACGCCAACGGCAGCCGTCCTCCAACACTGAATCTCAGTTGCGTGCCGGCTTGGAGACGCGCCTTCAAGTCTGCTGTCTGTTTCCTAATTGACTCGCACTCTCAGATGTCCACATGACAAAAAGCTTACCTGTCAGCCTCACCTCGCGGCATCTGTTGCACAACAACGCGGCGTCCGCAGGCGCTGTTTATATGTCACCCCGTATCCGTGATAAATCCACGCTTGACTTCCTCCTTTCAAACCTCTTGTATCACCCCCCCCCCCCCCCCCCCCCCCCCCCGTCTAGACTTCCTCGTGGAGAGGGACAACGACTACTGCGTGTGCGAGACGCCGTGCAACCTGACGCGCTACGGTAAAGAGATGTCTTTCGTCAAGATCCCCAGCAAAGCGTCTGCCAAGTATCTCGCCAAGAAGTTCAACAAGACCGAGCAGTACATTGCGTAAGTCTTACTCTATGTCAGTTTCACAACCTTTATTGAGCTAAAGCATTCATTTTACTTGAGAAAAAATCACATATGCCACCAAACAAAAGCTGCATAAAATGTATTTTACACACGGGGGTGTCAAAATGAGTGCGTTCATTTTGAGTTCATTTAAAGGGATGCTTGATTTGTTGAACAATTTTCAGTAGTGAAAAGTTAATATATTGTCCAGAATGAATTTGATAACTTCATTATTTTTCATGTACAATCAATACCTTTAAAAAGTATTTTTCAACTTGTTGTCGACTGATGATGACATCACCTGTGCTGAGGAAGTAGGTAACGGCCAATCATGGCTCACCTGTTTGATGGGTTTGGTCAGTAAACTGAGCCATGATTGGTCGTTACCTCCTTCCTCAGCACAGGTGATGTCATTATCAGTTGACAACACAAGTAGAAATTACTTTTTAAAGGTATTAATTGTACATGGAAAATAATGAAGTTACCACATTAATTATAGACAAATATTAACTTTTTACTGCTGAAAATGGCTCAATGAGTCAAGTATCCCTTTTAAGTTTCTATAATGCCACTCATTTTTTTTTAACGCACGATTAATGACCTCCCCTTACTTAGAAAGCCTGTACTGGGCGGAACTCCAGACACCTGCATGTCAAAATTATTAATAAATTAAATAATAATGAATAGTTTTGTGGATATTGGGGTAAAGTTGTATTTTACAATTTTAAAAATGTGCAGAATTTCACAAGTTACTTCACGTTACAGATTAGATAGTTCTTAATGTGAAAAGAAAAATGCACTGAGCTGTCACCAACGTCTTCCAAATGCAATTATGCCATCTAGTGGCAGAAAATAACCTCAAAACAAATCAATATTGCACTTTTTTTTTTTTTTTTTTTTTTTTACAGTACATCTTTTTAATTTTAACTCAATTTTATGAAATTATTCTATTGATGACTAAAAGGCATTTTTTTCACTTTTATGTTGAGTATGAAAATTTTGAAAATAAATATTGTATATTTTATTG
This sequence comes from Festucalex cinctus, assembly GCF_051991245.1. NCBI lineage: Eukaryota > Metazoa > Chordata > Actinopteri > Syngnathiformes > Syngnathidae > Festucalex > Festucalex cinctus. The sequence goes on along the minus strand of NC_135418.1, from coordinate 27,240,552 downwards.
TACATTTAGAACACATAGACCATTGAAGTCATGCGATTAATTCCAATTAAAAAAATGTAATCGCCTGACATCCCAAATTTACACAAATACTACTTCTTGTATTACAGTACACTTGAAATCACATCTGACTGGGGTGGCTCCATCCCATGCAAATGAGCCACTGTTCACCCCTCTCCAATGCAGCATGTGACTCTTTGTCAGTCAAGTTTTTTTGTTTTTTTGTTTTTTTTAGCCCACAGTTTACAAAAATCAATGTTATCTCCTGTTTTAATTGGGGGATCTTCACCAGGCAAGAAAAACTCCATGGGGGGAAGTCTTATGCCCCAATCCCATTCTTCTGAGTCATCGAAAAATCCACTCGGCAAGACTCTGCCTCTTGAATGTGAAATCTGTGGCAAAACTCCACAGAAGTGAAGTGGAGGCCAACACAGTTCAGTCGATCCCACCTCAATTGATCGCTACCTGTTGTAATTAATGGAGAAGCAACAGAGGCCAGAGCAGGCCAAGCGAGGCAGGGGCAGATTTTCCAGAATTTATTAAATCAGCCCACTATTGTATCATAATCTAGCAAAAAGGGCTCCTTCACAGACAAGCTTTCAGAAATAAGGAACAAAAATTTACTTGGTTTTGTGATTTCAGACTCCATTAGTGGGCGGCAACTCCAGAGACCCAATATTTCTACACAAGTCATTAAAAAAAAAAGTCTATTTTCCATAACATATCCATAATATAGCAAGTGGTCTTCCGTTGCTGGCTGCAGAGTCGCTCAACATGACTCTAGAGGAAACACTCCGGGCCCCAGGTGAAAAAGACGACAGCGAGTTTAATTGGATTATTCCACCACGTATCGAGTGTTTCCCTGCCAAATCTGCTTAAAAGATTCGGTTAAGTTATTAAGTCGCCGAAAGAAACGGGAAGGAGGGCGCGGGTAACAGTTGAATCTTTCATCTATGGTTCTCGGCGGAGCAGTTGGGGACAAGATAATTACAGCAGATGCTGTCGGAGCGCCCCTAAAGTCACTCCGTTAATTCCTTCGCTTGGATGTGAATTCACCCACCTTATTTTCTCCGTTTTGATGTTTTAATCGCTTGCGCGTCCTCATGGGATGGATCGAGGGAAATGTTCGTGGGGATGGCAAGATTGCAGCCTTTAGGCAAGCAGGGAAAAATAGACAACAGGAAGCGTCGTTGGAATCTTCAGTGACAGTTCTGGTTGCAAATTGTTCTAAGCCATCATGACTCGTCATTCCATATTTGCGAAGATGATGCAGGCCATCAGGATGGGCTCAGCACCCAACTGTCGGGGTGTAACCTAAACCCCAGATATTGGCGGGCGATAGAGATCATAGTGTAGATGTTATCTTACCAACTACAAACAGAAAGGTCGGTTGAGCTTTTGATGGAAATGTCAGGATTAACCTATAATGCTCTATAACAGGGGTGTTCAAACTTTTTCATTTGAGGGCCACATACAGAAAATCCGAAGGAAGCAAAGGGCCACGTAATGTTATGAAAAGAAATTGTGTTTAGTTCTAAAAATTGTACAAATAATTTATTTGTGCTTTTGTATGTTTAGAAAAATGCTACACTATATAAACCAATTTATTTGTAATATGGCAGTCGGGTTATTATAGTTTTGGAATTTTTCATTTTAGTTTTTATTTTGTGTTGAGTTTTTTTTTTTTTTTTAGTTAGTTTTATTTATTTTCCAGGGTGGTTCTGTTAGTTTTTTTTAGTTTTAGTTCTTCAATAAATGCTTAGTTTTAGTTTAGTTAGTTTCAGTATTAGTTTTAGGTTGTTGTTTTTTTTATGTGTATTACTCGTGCGCAACAGTTAAAAAACACCATCGGCGTGGCGTCATTATTCCGGTTTATATTAAAATAAATCTACTAAAAGTCACATTTAAAATCATCCCCAAAGACTCATGCATTAAATTAATTACCAAATACTAAAACAAAGGACATTTTTTTCTCTAATTATAGTTTTATTTTAGTTAGTTTTGTAAACTAACTTGAAATTGCCTGAAACAAATAAATAAATACAAATATTTTGGAGCAAATTCCTTCATAGAGCAACTTTCAGTGCAAATTTTCATTACATTTTCAGGTGCTATTACATTTTCAGGAAATTAGACGGTGCGAAATGCCAAAACATGAACAGCATGATAATTAACAGGGCTGGACTGGCCATCTGGCATACAGGGCAGATGCCCGTTTGGCCGGCGTCTTTTGGGGCAAATGCAGTGCTTTTTTAGTTATTTTCCTCCATTTTACTCCAAGATACTGGCCCACAATTTAGTGGGACTAGTCCATTAATCAATTTGGAATATAGACAAAAAAGTGAACCAACATCAGTCAAAATATCAGTGGAGGAGTCGGGCCAGGCCGGGCCGGTGGACATAAGTCAAAATGCCAGGGCCAATTTCTTTTAAATACCAATTCCAATTGAACCAGGAAATGTCCGTTCATGGTTGAAACACCTGTGTTGAATTTTGACATTTAGCTCCTTGGTCGAAAAAAGCAAGTTGTGCAAAAAGTACTGGAACACTGACTATTTGGAGAAGTGCCATGAAAAGTTGAGAGAAAGTGAAATTAAGTTCACCTGTAAATGTTATAGTGACTTTTAGATTCAACCTGATTTTTTTTTTTTTTTCGACCAATATCGCTAACCTTTCGCGAGCGCTTTAATTTTATGCTCATACATTCATTCAGTTTGGGATGCCCCTGAGAGTCCCCATATGTGGGCTGCGTAGCGCTCGGCGGTGTAAATCGCATGTCATTGGCAGGATGCCGACTGCCTGTCTGCAGGGAACGCGCGGAAGCGAAAACTTTCAAAGAAGAAGCGTAGGCGAGAGAGAGAGAGAAGCTCCCACACCGCTACGCTCACTCTGAGGAGTGAAAACAAGATTCATTATTTAGGCGGGCCACCCCTGCATGCCTTGGCAGGTGGGCTGCTCGCCGCTTAGTGGTGTCAAAGCCAAACCTTTGCACGAACTGGCTTACTGCAGCGGCTTGACATACAGTATTGCAACACATGGCATCATATCAACAATATGATGCGGATTGGAAGCTTCGGCCTAGCTGCAGCTTGACAAAAAAACACCTTTAGGAAAATGTGCCCACCTATTGATCGGTTATGCCTTCCAGCGATACACCAAGGGGGGACTTCTTCTTCGACTGCCAGCGTGAAAGATGTTGCTAATAAAGAGACTTGTATAATATAGCTTATATATGGAGGCGGTCCCGCCAGCCATCAATTTTTCCACCTTGTTCCATTGCCCTGTAATGACTAAGAAAACAAGTTATTGTTCGCCAAAAAGTAATGAATACTTGATGAAAAGGGTGAAGATTATCCATTTTGGTTTAGGGTCACAATGGATCCAGACTTCACGCTTGAGACTTTGAGAGCTGCTTAGGAGAGTCAATTTGTCCGCAGAGCCCACGCGTCACACGTGTTAATTTTGTGAACGAAAACTAAACAAAAATATTTTCATCAACAAACATTTTTCAGCAGATGTAAACTAGACTAGACTAAAACCGTCATTAATAATGAATTTGCGTTGACTAATGAAGACGAGTCGAAAATGTACGTAATTTAATAAAAACATGGACAAAAATCTATGGACATTTTAGTTCATGAACAAAAGCGAGACGAAAATTATATAGTTTTGTCAAATCTTTTGTAATCTGTCACTGTGACACTGTCATGTGACACAGTGACACACCCCTTTTCAAATCTGCAGCTAGCTAGCGAACACAAACACGTGGGTCAAACAGTAGGTGGATTCACCGTGAAAGGTTATTATAAAAAAATTTAAAAAAAAAAGTAAATTACAGTTATAACGTAACAATAATCCAATGGCTATATAACGTTCCAACAATGTTAATCGGACCGCTATCTAATGCTGGCTAACTTACTAGCTTGTAGCATGGAGCCATAGTAGCCACTGTAATTGTGTGTGAAGTTGTTTTTCATCAAAAAGATGAGCGAAGATTTTATGTGAAAAAGTTTTCGATCCGAAATGTTCAACATTATCTGCTGACAAAAAAATATACAGAAGTAAAATGATTGTCCTGACTAAAAGACTAAAACGTTGACAGTTTTTGTTTGATTAAAACTAGGTAAATAAAATTGTTTTCATGGACTGAAAAAAAAATAATAATAAAATACTAGATTTATAGTTGACTAAAAGTTAACTAAATAAAAACAGGACCGAGAGTAAGTGTCAGAGAGAACGACAACGACATCATTCTTCATAAAGTACAAATTATTGGTACGGTCGTTTTAAAAAAAATATATTTTCAGAGGTTGGCGTGGGCGTACAATATGCATCTGGCACATAAAAATGATCGTAAAATGTCTCCCCGCCATTGCCAATCAGCCTGGGTTACGTTATGTGTCCTATACCTAACATAGAAAAATCTCTCACGCTCTCTCTCAAAAATGGCATGCACTGCTGTCATGATACCGGGATCGAGGTTGCGGCAGGTTTATGTGGCTATTTGCGCTGGCGTTAGTGAATTAGACGCTGCATATCAATGAGTCTCATTTGCATTGGGGTGGGCAGATTTTCAAATATATGCAAATTACCTCATTTACATACGCGCAAATTGGCGCACCGTGGCGCAATCTGGTTGGCAGCGCACTGAGTGACGGATTTCCCCATTTGCGCGCGTTTAGTGAATTAGGCGCTAACCGGATTGCTCCAGTTTTGCCGGTTAGCGCCGTGCAAAGGCGGCGCAAACCTTTACATGCTCAAAAACAAAGGTGTTCTGTTGAAGAGCAGATCTGTGTATCTGAGATTTACTGCTATTCCTAAAGTACACGGGCAGCTAATTTTAAATCTGAATTTAGAGAACTGAATTCGCACATAATTTACGTTCGTATAATTCTGATTCAGTTGTTGCAATTAAACAATATTTATTGTAATTCAACTTCAGTTTTACAATGCAATTAATCAAGTTTAGTGATACAAATTCGAGTATAAATTATTCAAATTCAGTTTCTGGTAGAACATATTTCAATCCTGTTCCTTGCTGCTTGCTTGCCTCTTAAATTGTGTTTGGGGCTTGCAGTGGTGCAATATTACAATTTCAAAGTCATCATTCTTGTGGGCTTGCATCTTCAACAAGAAACATTATCCCATGGAACAGTAGCCTGTGACCTACATTACTTAACGTGCTAATGTACGCCGAATGTCTTCAAGAGGATGTGAGCAGATGCCGCGCTGCCCTCATTTTGCCCGGAGTCACTTCGGTTCAGCCGTCAACTTCACCAGAATCTCTTTTGACACTGATGGCTCATTGCTTCTCGTGACTCCCAATTTTATTTCAAACAACAACTACTGTATATGCAAGGCTGATCGGAATAGAAGTCCAACGTGCGGAGTTGATCTCATCTCCACAGAGACGGATGGTCACGACTTTGGATAATAGGCTGCCTTCGGACTCAAAATAGCCTTTTATGTTTTGCTCTTTTGGGAACACACCCACAAGGACCTCGAACCAACCCAATCCTTAGTTAGAAACAGCAAGTTATTTACGCCATTGAGTCTGCCGTCATTCATTTTGCGCCCGTGTCTGTCCGCAGAGATAACCTTCTGGTCCTGGATATCTTCTTTGAAGCCCTCAACTACGAGACCATCGAACAAAAGAAGGCCTACGAGCTGGCGGGTCTCCTGGGTAAGCAGATGACCGACGAAGACGATACGCGCGGCCGGCGGAGGCTTTTGTATTCAAACACGCTCCGAAAGGTTAGGAGTGCTTGTGTAGTGCCCGTGGAATACACAGCAACATTTTTTTTTTTTTCCCCCACTTCTGCCTCTCAGGTGACATCGGCGGTCAGATGGGCCTCTTTATCGGAGCCAGCATCCTTACCATCCTTGAACTCTTTGACTACCTCTACGAGGTAAAGCAGCGCTGAATCATCACTGCGCAAACGGTTGCAGAGCGCCATTGTGTAGTATATGCTGTAGCATATATTGGAAATAAACACAAAAAAAAAAACGCACATTCTGATTACTCTGTATTGATTATAAATGACAGCATAAATTGAAAATAAGGAAGAAAACGTCATAATAGTTTCATAATAAGAAGTAATACTGTGTATTAAATATAAAAAAAAACACACACACATTTTAATGTGGGAAAAACATTTTTGCCGTGGAATCGTTGGGTCGTTGGGTCTAAAAAAAAATCCAATAATCCCTATAGAATCGATTGCCCTTTTTTAGCCCAATTTAGATTCATAAATAAATAAACTATGAATCGATTATTTAAATTATTTTATTTTATTTATTTATTTTTAGGGATGTTCGATACCACTTTTTTTCAGACCGATACCGATACTCAGACCTTCAGTACTCACCGATACCGATACCAACTGCCGATACCAGTAGTACATTTTGACAAATAAAAAAAAATCACTAAAAGATATTTTTAAACAAATAAATTTCCTTTAATTTTGACAAAAAACCAGCACAGTCACTCTTCAATAGTCTTAACGCTCAAAATACAACACAAAAATGCTCTTTTAGTTTAAGATTAACAATTTTGAAGTATTTCCAAACCGGTGAAGTTTTGGTGAAAAATTGCTGCAAGCTAGCGCCACTTACAGGCAAGGAGGACTCACTTAACGTCTTCCCCCTCTGCCATCGGTCGCTTGTACTCGTCTGCGTCACGAGTACTCGAGTACTTGAAAAAAGGCTGGTATCGGCCCGATACCGATACCTCGTATCGGTACTCTCCCATCCCCTATTTATTTTATTTTTTTGTATCTTACTGTTTCCTTGAAATTTACTGCTCACAAGAAATTAAATATATTTACAATCATTAAATTAGAATTAATCCGGTACTATTTTCATCTCATCCTTGCTGATGTCAGTGTTTGTGTAACACTTAAGCGATTACAACAGGTGGTACTTTTATTAAATAAGCTAAATCATTTGACAAGTTACTGTCCTTGACATTTAAGAAGAATTGATGTTCCATATCGGATTGAACTGAAGTGAACTGAATCAAATTGGGAACAATTTTAATCCAACTGAACTCTTGTTGAATATAAATTAGGGCTGCACAATATATCAAAAGAATATTTTTTGGACAATTTTTGCATTGAGTTTAATATACGGATTGGAAGGAATAAAAAATGAAATTGAATGATTACTCTGTATTAACTAGGAAATAAATATTATAATCATATAGTGTTGTTAGGCATACTTTTATTTAGCATATCTCTTGTCCATATATACAAAGTACTTTGTAGCCCATATTATTATTTATACATATTTTACCAGATTTCAGACAAAATCGAAATGTTTAGGAAAATCAGCAGCTCTTATTCTTTCATTCCTGGTGCCAGTTGCTTCCTCGAAAAGACCAAATTGAACTTATCACTGCCGCGCGCGCACGTCTTGAATACATTAACATTTCATCTGTTGTATTTAGATGACTCAGAATGTCCACTGTCATTAGTCAGAGAGAACAATTTGCGATGCTGAGAGCTTTTGGCCTGCAAATCTCTGCGTATTTGTTTGCTTTGCGTGGTCAGTGGGGAAACATTTACAGTGGCGTGAAATCTCTTTCAAAACAAAATCGCGTGGGCTCAAACGAGTGGCGTTGTGCTCCGATGACATGTCTGTCTGTCTGTCTGTCTGTCTGTCTGTTTCTGTGCCTTGCTTCTCAGGTGATCAAGTACAAGCTGTGCCGGTGCGTGAAGAAGAAACACAAAGGGCGCAGCAACAACAATGACCGGGGCACCGTGCTGAGTCTGGATGATGTGAAGCACCATGTCAGTAAACCAGAGGTGGCGAAAATATAAATCCTTGCGGAAAACGTATACTGTTATGTGCACCTATGCCTATGGAGGACCAAAACTGCCAAAATTTTAAATAAATAAATGATTAAATTAATTAATAAATAAATGACTAAAAGTGAAAACAAAAATGAATATAAAAAAATGTATATAATTCCAAAATTATATCTCAAAAAATAAATATAAATGGAAGTAAATCCGTTTTTATTTTAACTTTTTGTCATTTATTTATTTATTTATTTATTTAGTCATTTATTTATTACTAAATAAATAAATGACTAAATAAATAAATAAATGACTAAATAAATAGATAAATGGTTACTAAATAAATAGATAAATAAATGACATATGGTGTATATATGGTGGTATATATCCACTGATCTGTCTATATTACTGGGAAGACGATAACTCATACATGCCTGTGCAAACCGTTGAAGCCACAGGGCGGCCATTTTACCCCTCCCGTCCCGCGAGCAGACTAATGTGTATACAATACTTATATACGTATGTATACGTTTTTGTTATTATTATTATTATTATTATTATTATTATTATTATTATTAATTTTTTATTTAATTTTATTTTTCCCGTTTTTAATTTGTATTTTTATTTTATTATGGGATTCATTCATGTAAATTGGATTGACTGGTATTTGGATTATTCTTCTATGTTCAATAAAAGTTTAAAAAAGAAATGGCCGCCCCCTGAGATGGTTTAAAACAGTTGGATTTTGCTGATTAATTCAAATTCCAAAGACCATTTTTACCAGAATACTATGTTTAAACTAGTGCAGCTGCATAGAACATAATAGTGTAAATATAATTTTGAAAATTATTGCTGACATCACCTTTTTCATTTCTTTTGTGTTTTTTTTTTTTTCCCCTTCCCGCTAGGCTCCGTGCGATAACCTGCGCACGCCGTCCACGTACCCGGGCAACATGCTACCTCATCACCCGGCCCAGGGCAACTTTGAGGACTTCACCTGCTGAGCTGAACGTGAGCTAAGCTTGAGTGCGTGCGTGCGTGCGTGCGTTATTGCAACCAAAGTCCAAAAACCATACAACGAGGGCGAGGAACTGATGCCACGGCCGAACACGGAAACTTTTGTACGCGCAATTCGGATGGAAAAAATGGGAGGAAAACTGTCGCCCCCCCCCCCCCCCCGCCCCCCCCACGGGCTTCGCGGAGAAGAGTGTGCACCCCGAAAAACATCCATTTCACGCAGGACTCTCGTTTATTTATCCTTCTGGAGCACTGCCGCAAAGGAGACGTCAACTCGGACCGCTCTCTCTCTCAAACGCACCCATGAGAAGAAAGGAAAACTGTACAGTCCCTCCCCCCCCCCCCCCCCCCCCCCCAAAAAAAAAGTAAGAGAGACAGAGAAAACCCCCACTTCATCCACCAGAGGGTCAAACATCCCCCTTTGCTCAGCACATGTAGCGACATCATGGCGTGTGTTCGCATAACGAGCGTTGGCGGAAAGTTCGGGTCTCACCGTGTAAATGCATGCTCTCCTATTCGTCCATTTGCATGACTTCTTGGTTGCTTTACAGTTTGGGTTATTATTATTTTTTTAAGATATGTGTTATATATATACACACATCTGATATACTACTCAAAAAGTACCAAGTTTGCCTCGTTCGGCAGGAGGAAGTTGATGCGTTTTATGTAGCGGGCGCTAGCGATGTAACGATATCCAAACATCTCGATACGATATTAGCACGATATGAAAGTCACGATACGATAATTATCACGATATTGTGGGGGTGTTGGCAATATTTAAAAAAGACCACAATATTGTAAAAAAAAAAAAAGAAAAGAAAAAAAGATCTCATACCAAAAAAAAAAAAAGCACAATATTGTGCTGTTGTACATAACGGCAATGCATATCAACCACCTAAAATATCTAATAACTATATTGAGGCACTTACTTGCTAATGCAAGCACACATTGATGGCTTCACAAGCAAATTAGGTTCCCCGTCATCTGACAATTAGCATCGATTTTAAACATAGAAGGCCAAAACATCCCTAATGAAAATTAAATTGCACAAATAAAATAGCCACTAGAGGGTGCTAGAACTGCACAAATGGAAATCAACCCGACTTCTTTTTAACAGATGTGTTCCTTTTAAATATTGTGAACATGGCGACGATGATATTGTGGCAGTTTTAATATCACGATATCACGATATTGCCCTTATCGTGACATCCCTCGTCCCTCTTCTCAGCAACGTTTGCTCGCATTCAAATGAGACGCGCAGCGGCGCCTTGAATACAAGTTTAATTTGTTCCGTGACGCTCAAATCATATTTGCATGTAAATGCAGTAATAACATAACTAAATAGAATGTTTAAAAAACAAGAAAAGCTTTGTGCGCATCATCAATAATCTTAAACTCATTTTCCATCCATTGTACAGGGTGTTCCAAAATGGTTGACCCCATTCTAAATGCCAATATCTCTGAAACTACGTGATGGATCTTAATGAAACTAAATACACTTTATGTTGAAGGTCATAACTTTTATTGGTTACATTTACAAAGTAAAGTACAAATACTTGTTGGCTCTATGACAGATTTTCATAAATGTTCAACACCAAGTGGCAGGTTATATTTTGGAATTACACCCCAATCACTTTTTCCGACGTTCAGAACTTCCTTTCCTGCGTTTTGTGTAAGCTCGATGTGACGCACAAAAACTTGAAACGTTTCTACACAAGCTGTGAAAATTTGAGGTCATTCCAACGAAAATTGTCAAAATTATTGACCTACGAAATGGGGTCGAAACATTTTGAAACACCCTGTAGCTATAATACAGTCATGCAGACACAAACGAAGAAGGCTCAGTTGGTTGCACTTAACATAGTCTTTTTCTTTCTTTCTTTTTTTTTTTTTCTGCAGATGATAAACAATACATGCCTGTGAGTTTTGTAATGTTGTTTTCAAAAAGTGTTGGAATATTTAAAGCATTATAACACGACCACAGTCTTTAGCTCCTGTTAGCATTAAGCTAGCAGAGGGAGTTCCAAAAAGGTAAAGTCAAAGTAAAAAAAAATGGTGGAACAAGTTGGATCACCGGTTAAAAAAAAAATAAAAATAAAAAAAATAAAAAAATTAAAAAAAATAATAAATAAATAAAAATAAAAAAAGGGGGCAAGGTTTGACTTATTATTATTATTATTTTTTTTTTTATTAGGTTTTTTTGTTTGTTTGTTTGTTTGTTTGTTTTTTGTTTATTACAAAAAAGTTCAACATGTCTGCTTTCATCCTTGACCTTGTGGGTCACAGCAACAAACGTACTGCTTTTGAATGTTATAAAAAATCTTTAAGGTCGTTTAGGGTAGGATCCCGCCGTCTTTTTTTTTTCACCAAAAATGTTCAACCCGACTCCTCTTCCAGGGTTCGTTCGCTGGGTCACAGCAAGAACACAATTGCTTTTGAATGTCATCTGACCTAAGATGGCCGCAGTAGGCATGAGGTTCAAATAATTCCTTTCTCTCGTCTCACATCGCTTTCAGGTTTCTTTTGAATGTTACCAGACGACATATCGTTCGCTGTGTCTTAAAGGTTGATCGCTTGGCGTGGACGACACACTTTCTTGATTTGTCATCTGTTCGTCTGCAGTGGATATCAAAAGTCTACACACCCATGTACGAATGCCATGTTTTATGATTATACTGTTAAAAAAAAAAAAAAAAAAAAAAGTGAAGAAATAATTTTAAAACTTTCTACCATTAATGTGACCGATGACCTGTATAACTCAAGTGAAATCATGTTGTTGCACAAGTGTGCACACCCTCATAACTGGGGGCGTGGCTACATTCTCAATGAGCCGATCACACCATTAGACGTGTTAAATGGGTGACGGAACACACCTGCCACCATCTAAAGTGCCTCTGATTAACCGCAAATGAATTTCAGATGTTCCGGGAGGCTTTTCCTGACATTTATTTGCTTCAAAGTAGCAAGTGTGAATGTTTTTTTGCTAACAGTGACTGCTATTTTGAACTGTTCATAATTCCCTCCATCTTGAATTAAGGCCCCATTTCCAGCTGGAAAAAAAACAAACAGCCAGGAAGCTGCGCCACTATGCTGATCTTTTGGTGATGATCGGTGTTGTGTTGGTGTAGTCCAAAATGATCAACCTTGGTTTCACTGGACCGTAAAAAAATTTCCTAAACACGTGGGAAAACAATACTGAACACAGCTACATCCCACTTATTGTACTCTCTCTCTTGAAAATGAAAAAAAAGTTTTAATCAAGTCATACAGGTTAAAGGTCACAATTTTTGAAGAAGTTTTTCCTTTATTTATCTTGGTCTCATTTTTATATTACAAGAATCTGTCATTTGAACCAGGGTGTATATACTTTTTTTTTTTTTTTTAATCCAGTGTATTTGTTTTGTTTGCTTTTCTGTTCATTTGTACACATCCATTCATCCATTCATCCATCCCTGCCTGGGGGGGGGCTGCAACAGGGGGACAATGTTGGGGAGTGGACTCCTTCTGTGTTGTGGGGCTGTTGAACTGTTTCCGTATCTGTGTTCTTGTTGCCGACGTCTTCTCAAAGCACAATACCACCACTAATGTATGTAGAGCTAATGTAAAAGAAAATGTACTCTTCTTCTTCTTCTTCTTCTTCTTCTGGATATACAGTATCGTCTTATGATTACTATCGTGCCGATCTGACTGTTTCCTTTTGCTTTTCATATGAAACGCGCTCACTTTATTGCCTGTTGATCCTGTCTCCATCACCCAGGCAATGGGCTGTTTTATTGAGTTAGCCCTGCATAAATAAAGTGTAAATATCATTTTGGAAAATTGCTATTGTGAGATTGTGTTTTTAATCGGTGAACGTTCGAGTCTCTGAAGAGCTTGTTTGTCAGCAGGCTCGGGTGGATGAATTATGAATTTTGACTGCTTAAGCGATGGACGCAAAACGCCAACAATCTGGACAAATGTGAAATTTAAATATTTGTCGTCCTTTGCCAACGTCGGCAAAGGCCAAATTATTGGATGCGTCGGGAAGATTGTCCTTAGCAATTTTGTTGTTGAGTTATTATATTATTATTGTTATTGTTATTATATTTTATGAGTTATTGGAATCAGAAAATTCATACTGTTGCCGGACACATATAGAGGAGCAACGCGTCAAAAACTCAAATCTAGCTAAGAGTCAATATTTTAGGTCAAGACAAAATGTGTAAAATATGTTCTTTGTCAAGATAATTCTTCTTACCGGGCAGTTTTTCTAGAAAAGCATTTCACTTGAAGTTTCTATTGAGTTTCTATTAACTGGTAGTATAAAAAAAAAAAACTAGTTAAAGGGATACTTGACTCATTGAGACATTTTCAGCAGTAAAAACTTATTTTGTCCAGAATTAATGTGATGATGTTTTATGCTAGACTACACAGAAAGCTTTGATGCAGCTTTTGACCTGAAGAGGTCGCTTAAAGCATTGGTAGTTATTACAAAGGGAAAAAAAAAAAAAGGGCCAGTAAGTGGCAGCAGAGTATAAGAGATCAGCCAGGACCATGTTGCAACAAGCTGTTTTTGCCAGTGTTTTCAACAGGTTTGTGAAGAATGATGAAACTTAGCTATATTCTAATGCTAATTGCTGCAAAACGGAAACTGATACAAACATACTTTTCTTTAACTGATGAAAGAAGAGACTGTAATCTTTCTTTTCCATGTTTTTATAGCAATAGAACACAATATTCTGTGGGCCTTGCAAAAACAGTCAAAATCCAGTTGCTTCAAAAAAAAAATAATCTCTGGGAGTTTTTATTTTTATTTTTTTTCAAACTCCATTACTCTTTTTTTTTTTTTTTAAGCTAAGATTTTACAGTGAATTTGTTCTGTTGAACATGTTTGGCAAGTTTTTCCACCACAATAAAAATAGAAGAGCTTGCCACTGCACTGTAGTTGCCAGATAAGCTAACAGTTAACCGACAACTTCTTCCATTTCTTCTCCAATCCTCAAATCAACAAGTTATCTTTTCATTGCACGCCGCCTTTGTAAAATAAAATCCCTATCGGCGACACAAGAGAGTAGCAGGGCAAGAGCCAGCCATTATCTCCATCGCTCTCTTATCTTCCCGCAGCTTTGATCCAGGCCGCGCTCGGCGAGCTGCGAGCCAAAACATTTGGAAACGCAATTACAGCGTCAGCTGCTGTGCGACAAAAGCGTGCGGATGAGAAATATTCAAACAAAAAAAAAAAAAGAAAAAAAAAAGGTGAGGGGCTATCAAGCTTGTCCAGCAGCAGCTTCAGACGCACATTCTGGACGACTTGTGCTGAACTGAGCATCGCGCCCTGCCAAGCAACAAAATGCCTCAGCTCCATTGTGAATATTCTGTGCCAACATGATCTTCTAAAACTCATTTAGGAAAACGTTTGCCTGTTGCAGGCATTTAAAAAGTCATTTTCAACATTCATAACTGTCATAAAGGTAAATTACTCTATGTACCACAAAAATATGAGATATAGGGTCATCTCATACATATTGTTATATAATGTATATACACACAATTTGAGGTGGGCAGGAGTCCGCAAGTTTGCATGTCATAAAAGTTGGGAAAAAAAAAAGTCTTGCTGTGAAATCAAAAATTCCTAATTTAAAAAAAACTAAAAAGGTTTTCATTTGCCACAAGTGGTGGTAAAGCATTACTTTTCTCTAATAATGAAGCTCCTCAACTCTGCATAGTTCCTTGACACCATTATGACACAAGATGGTGGCAAAGCACTACTTTTTGACGAAACGAAGGTCCTCAACTTACTTCAACGTAGTTCCTAGGCACTTATATGCCACAAGATTGAACTCATTTGCTCCCAAAAACGTATAAATACGTTCTACTTTAAATGTTTTAAGTGTCCCAAAGACGTATTTATACGTTTTTGTTTTTGTTTTATGCTGGAGCGTACAATTGTAGTTATTGCACAAGCGGACAGCAGGTGGCAGCAGCGCAAAGGAGATCAACCAGGGCCATGTTTGAAAAAAAGTTCAGTTGCTCACAATTCGAAATAGATTTGTGAATAATGATGAAACTTAGCTATATTCCAATGCTATGTGCTGCAAAACGGAAACAGGTAGAAATATACGTTTTTGTTTTTTTTCCCTGATAAAAGAAGAGACTAATCTTTCTTTTGGTAGGTTCAATGTTTTTATAGCAATTAAAATCCCGTAAAACAGCCGGGAGTGAAGGTGAAAAAAATGGCTGGGAGTGAATGAGTAAGGATTTCAGTGACTGCAACTTATGATATGAAATTTTCCAGAAAATGTATCCAAAATGTGGTTCGAGTTTGAGGAGCAAGCGGCGCTGCAGAAGAAGCCCAACGTCATTACGTTCTTCCGTGTATGCAATGACCAGACTATTTCATTATGCTTGAAAATATGTCTGAAAGTGACTTGAAATATAGACTTCAAAATCTGCATGGCATTCATTTTGCGTCTGTATGCGTCTTGTCTTGCGAGCTTAGCATTTAGCTCATGTCAGAGCCGGGCCCGAAGCAGAGCCGCCGTCAAAACGAGCAGTCTCCTCCGATCCGACGATCGCATCCGCGCGATGACGCTCGTTTTGGAACGACGGCTAATGCGTTTGGTCATTGGCGGCCGTGTGAAAACGAACGCGGTTTAATTACCAGTGTGCATATCCAAAGTGTCTCAACCCCCTCGTCGTCGCAGCTGAGTCATGCTGGCGAGACAAATCAGTGGCTGTCGCATCTGCGCACTGCAATTAGGATTCGCGACCATTCGTCAAAAAGATAAAGCCGCTTTGCTTAGCTTTGCTTTCCTCCAGCCACTTTCCATCTCCCTTGTAAAGCCGCCTCATCATTATGGTGCAGTTTGTCAGCTGGCTTGACAGAGAGGAAGCCAGGCGGCGTTAGCTCTCGTAATCTTGTCCCGCTTGACTCGTCCGCTCCCTGGTCCACGTGCTCCGCAGCCTGTCATGGATGCATCTAATCAAGCTGCTTATCTCGGAAAGGCTGAAAGCGACCCTCTGGAGATTGGAAGGAAATGACACTTTGCTGTGCCGTTGATGAAAATTTGTATCGCGAAAGAATAGTAATAAACACGTAGCGCTCATCTTCTGTGTCTTATGTTGTGTTTTCTACTGCATTAATGACAAACAGGGGTTTTCTATCATCACAGTTTTCCTCTATGACATCACTGATACGACTTCTGTGTGCCATCAATTAATATTCAAGATGGCAGCAAACAATTAACCTGTATATCCCACTGTTGCCATGCAGAATATTAGCTTTTACAAATACTTAGTGTGTAATTTCCCTTTTTGTGATATTTTTCCTTGATTGTATGCCGTGAGATTTTTTTTTTTTTTTTTTTTTTTTTTTAAGTCAAAAATGCGCCTCTGCTCTTATAAACGTTGGAAACAACTGACCCAGAAGTCTCCCTCCCGCTGATCGTTTTCTGCCTGCTTGTTTGTTCACCCGGGAAGCTCAGTAATCATCTCTGTGCAGAGATGGAACCTCCTGCAGTAATGACAACGCTCAAATGAGGTCATGTGCATGTGTCACTTGAAAACCGGTCGCAGAGGAGGAGCTGCATTGATTGCAAAATAGCCGCAAAACTAACAAATAAAAAAAATAATAATACAGTACACATCAAATACAGACATCGGCTGGCGTGTGTTCATCTTTTTTTTTTTTTACGGTTTCGTATTCACGGCCCGTTGTCGGACAATTTCCACCTTTTTGTGCAGACATATGGTGAGTTTTAATGCGATTTGCAGCCTCGGGGCACAGACGAGCCAGAGGAGAGGAGACAGGAGACAACCTTTTTCAGATTTTTATTTTTTTATTTTTTATGATCAGTGAGGACTCTACAATCCTACAATTGCTGATTTTAAGGTCTCTGTATTATCCTCCATGTTAAGTTAATTAAAAATGCTCGACAACAAGAGTCGGGATTAACATAACACAGCCCCCAGTATGACTGACATATCTATAATGGAGTCGACCTTGCCGTAAAAGGAGACTGGATGATGACACTATACGCGTTGTGACCAACGTGACAGTTTGGATTCCAGCTCATTACTCAAAGTGATTGGTGCGGACGTAGACATGTATTCATCAGTGCGGGCCTCTGTTGTGCTGCCTGTTATTGTATGCAAATGCAGAAACTCAGAGGCTGTAATAATCCTGTAGAGTCTACAACAAGTGCACAATCCAATGAGGGCCGTACAAGAGTATTGTAAAAAATACACACAGGGCAAAGGTAGGTATGAACTTTTCACATTATTTATTGTTTTTTTTTTCTACAGGTACAGTGTAAATGGAAATTATTTGAAAGAGAATTTGTCAAGAACAAAGAAGGTGGGTTTGAAAGCAGTTTTGGACAAGGATGCAAAATAAAAATAAAAAGCTGGGTCAGAGGGAAGGAAGGAAAGAAGGGTGGATGAAGGAGGACAAATGAAAAGCAGGGTGGAAGGAAGGAAGAGAAAAAATGTTTAAGCCATGGAAGGATCTGATGATGATAGGAGGTAAGCAAAAAAGTCACAAAAGTACGAAGGCCGATGAACCATGCAAGGAAGGAAGGAGAGCAGGTTTAAGAAGAACAGAATGATAAAATGTGATGATGCATGACTAAAAAGTGAAGAAAGGCAGGAGGGAAAGAAGAGGTCACGGTGGGAAAGAAAAGTTGGACAGAAGGAAAACAAATGTAGATTTAATAAACTAACAGAAGAGTTTATTGGGATGCATGAATAAACAAAAAAATAAAAAATACAAAACAAACACCTGAGACAGAAAAAATGAACGAACGAAGGCAGGCAGAAAAACCAGCCGAAACAAAGGAAGGAAGGATGCATGCATGAGAAAGAGCTGGCATGAGGCAATGAAGGCAGGACGCAATGAAAATATGACTGGAACGAACAAAGGAAAAAAGTTTCCGTAAACTGTTGACAGTGGACTGTGGAGGTTCAACATTGGAGTCGCTGCAGTACCGCAAACCTCCATCATGAGCGCTGCAACAATCTCAAACAACCCAAACCCAAATTCTCGTTCGCTCTCGCGATAACTCAGTGGCTGTCTGCACCGGCGGCCACACAGTCGGTGAAGAGATGGCGGCCAGAGGGGGCTTTCAGTCGGCACCCACTGGTGGTGGAGGCGGCGTAATGGGTCCCGGAGCCCCGGTACCGGGCGCCGGGCCAGGAATGGGCCCCGGGACTCCCTCTGGAAGGATGGGATCGTCGCCGGCCGCGCAGAACCACATGTACCGCTCTCCGATGCCTGGGCCTGGGTACCCTGCGGTGAGATATCGCTCCCATCTTTGCTTGGTGACGCGGAGCTCGTCCGCTAGAACAAAGCCCCCATACCAGCGCTTTGTCACGGCCAGCTAACCATTAGCCGCGTTATGGCCGCCCGCCACCGTCGCCACGGATTATAAACCACCAAGTAGTCCCAGCTGAAAAGCGATATTGCTCCCGGTTACTTCAATGTAGTTAACTTTTAAACGACTCACTTGGCAGTTTGCCTTGAATTAGTTATCCATCCGCGTTACTATCTAGTCCTCTAGCTATTTAGCTTAGCATGCTAAAATGACCAGCTGGTCGCCGTGGCTGAAATTCACTCACAAATCGTCGCCGATTGTGTTTTTGGATTTTTTTTTTTCCCGACCGAACAGCGAAACCGTGAAAACTGGGCAACGTTCTAGCTTCGTACAGGGTAAACTGTGAGCCATGTAAAAGTCAGTTAACGAATGAATGGCGCGTGAAACGTGCTGCTAACAGTTCGAAAGTGTTGGACGTTGCTGCTTAGATGCTTTTTAGTGTTCAAATCTCCCTCCACTCGATTTGACTATTTGGGCTTTTGACACATTTCGTTTACCTGCACATTAACCTCTCACTTTGTTGAATAAAAACGGAATCGATGACACTGTCTATTAGATTAATTTTAGATTTTAGTGACCTTCATTTACACTGCAGCATACTGAGCTCTTAAGTTTGTTTTTTGTTTGTTTTTTGTTTTTTTGCTGTTAATATGCTAAACAATTGGTAAATGAATTTCATTTTAGGGGTGAAATATGTGTCAGTACTTTATTTGAATACAGTTTTTGGGGAGAAAAAACAAAGTCCAAGTCCAGTCCTTGAGAGCCGAGCCCCTATTTCCTGTTCTGTTTTCCATGTCTCCCCCCTCTAACACACTTGAATCAAATAATCAGGATCATTGTCAGGCTTCGGTTGAGCTTGCTGATGAGGTGATTTGAGGTGTGTTGGAGGTGGGGATCCTGGAAAACAGACTGTAGAGGGGCTCTCGAGGACCGGACTTGAAAACCACTTACCGGTATCTAGATGTTTCCTGATGGTGTTGGTTATGGTTAGTGTGGTAACTGATACAGTTAACATAATCTTTAAGAAATTAAAAAGTATTAAATTACCCTCCTCAGTTTATGCACTTGTGTACTCATACGGACATGAAGGAGCCAAACAAAGCAGCTCAATGACTATAAAATTTTTAGCATTGTGGGGGTCCTTGTGCCATATTAATCATCTTCTGGCAGAAAGTAGCTTTTTTTTATTATGATTATTTCCATTTTTGTGTTCCACGCCAATCCACATCTGTTTGCAATAGAGGTCTAACAATTATTCGATAAAATAGTCAAAATCATTGGTGTTTCAGCCTCAAAACTCTCAATGTTCTTCTCTCTACTCAGATTTCTGTAGTCCTCCGTGATATGATTTGTCAAAATAAGTTATTTGCAAATATCTGCTTTTAATTTGGGGAATGTTATGAAAATATTATGGCCCAAACTAGTATGTGTAGTGTCCATTGTCCACACTGTTGATTTGAAAGCCTTGTTTGTTTTTAATAAAGGAATACGGATTTTTTTTTTTTTTTATTTGATGGTATTTAATTATAAAATAATCAAAATTCATTATTAAAATAATTGTTTCTTGCAGCCCTATTTTCATGTATTTTTTATTGTTTTTAAAAGCCCATTATGACTTCTTTTTGTTTTTATTTTTTTTATTATTATTTTTCTCAATTCACGTTATTTGATTGTTTCAGCCCAATTAATGCCGCTTTACTCCCTTATTCTCTTAAGATGTCTCTTTATACATGCAAGGTTCTGCTTGGCGAATATCCACCAATGTATTGTCTCCTGCAAGGATACACCTGTATTTAAAACTTTAATGGAAATATTTTATCAGTGGCTCACAATTGTCAAGAGTGTGTGTTGCCTAGCGACAAGCGACTCGGCTGAAAAGACGTTGCGTTTTTTTTTCCCCATCCCCGAGCATCCTTGACTGCTTTCATTCATCCCGGCAGCGTGGCGTTAGCGCGCTGAATAGCGCCGAACTCGCTTATTCTCGGGTACTTCAAGGCCGCGCAGATGTGCATGAATGCGGCACAGCGTGGGCGGTCTCTCTCCGTGTAAGGGGGGGAGAAAGGCGGCTCATCTCGATAAGCCGTTATTGTTGACGTGAAGTTGTCATCTGACGCCGCCTTTCCCGCCTAAGGACCACAGCCGTTTTTGTGATTTTTGTCTTCGCTGCCGCATTCGACCGCTGGCACTCATGCTTTCCGATACCAGAAGTCGGCTCTTTGAGTTCTTGGCGCACGGCTTGGTGAGTCACGGTTGTTGTTTGGTCGTACTTATCTGACTTTTTGAAGGTTTTGTTTTTAGGCTGGGACACACCTAAGTATATGAAGAAATTAATTCTGTGCAGAACCGGACTGAACTCGGGTGCAGTGTGCAGGACATTGGCAACTAGTTTTCATGAGTGGCTGAATAACTTTACTGTGTCAAGCTTTCATAAGAAAAAAACTGCAGTGCTCAATCTTTCGGTGTGCGGGTGTGTTAGTCAACAACTGTTATTTTTCACGATGGTCAACTTCAGCCTTAGCATAGTGAGCAATCCCAATTTACATACCAATTTGGGTTACATTACATCACACTTCTAGGAACCAAACACCGTCACAAACCGAGGGCCCCCTTCCCTGAGAGCTACTTCTGGGCGCCGCTCAGAGTAATTCTAGAGCATTACAACCCCCAGCTTCAAGAATTTTCTTTATACTTTCCCAGATCAATAACTCATAAAATCTTGCTCTGGTTTCACGCTTTATGAGCTGCTGAAACGCTGCCAGGTGAAGATGTAATCGCACTGGATCATTTAGGGCGATGTGCCAGCATTTGTTTGAAGTTGCCGAATCAGCAGACACATTTTTTTTCCCTTTGACATTTTTTTTTTTTTTTTTTGACTTTTTTTTTTTTTGTGTCACCCAATGCAGAGACCAGGCATGCCTCCATCCAGTCGCATGACCCCGCAGGGGCCCGCCATGGGCCCCCCGGGCTACGGCGGCAGCCCCGTGTCCCGCCCGGGGATGCCTGGCGTGATGGACCCGTCCCGCAAGAGGCCGGCCCCGCAGCAGATCCAGCAGGTTCAGCAGCAGAGCCGCAACCAGCAGTAAGAGGCGGTCGATACCTTTAGAGGCAGATGCATGGTTTAATTAAAAGGCTGGCGTTTTAATGGCGGGATTAGATGACGTCTGCATCAACTTCAGTCGGCGCCGATCGATGCGGTTGCACAAATTGCACTGCTTAACTTGGAAAACGGCACGCGTCAAAGCGATGGCGATGAAATCTGTCTTTGTCAAGATGAACTAACGATGCGCTACAGCTTCCTTATGTCTGACTTGAATGTGTTTTGTACAGTACAAAGAAGAAGAAGATGGCTGATAAAATTCTACCTCAAAGGGTGAGTAGTAGCATGAAGTAACGCTGTGTCTTATGTACGATTTTTTATCAGCATAGTTGATTTTTTTATTTTTTTTTTAAATGTGACACCACACAAGATGAGGAACCAGAAATCCAATTTGTCTTTCCTTCTCTTTTAATGTATGGCATACTCAGTCAGTATGACCAACACACAACCATTTCTCCAAACCAGATGTGACGACGTACAGGGTTTCCCCCAGGAAATTTGCTAAGACCTGACCTATGACCTTTGCTCAGGGGATGGAGAATGCTCTAATTTTGTCCAGTTATTAGGATCTGTGAAGCCAGCATTTAATATTAATTTCCCCAAGTATGCTAATGTAAACATTGAAATGATTTAACCTTTTGTTTTGTTGCCCTGACTGGGAGGAAAAATCATTCTTCGCACCCCCCTACACCATGGGCTAATCTTTCAGATTATTTTATTTTATTTTAATTATTTATTTTGCTGACTTAATGACTTTTGACCAGAAGGGGCAATCATGTTTAAAAAAATCCACCTGATTTTGTATAACCAGCCCCTCACCTTGTCTCAGATCAGGGAACTGGTCCCAGAGTCTCAGGCTTACATGGATCTTTTGGCCTTTGAGAGGAAGCTGGACCAGACCATCATGCGCAAGAGGCTGGACATCCAGGAGGCCCTCAAGAGGCCCATTAAGGTTTGATTTTAGCTTTGTTGATGCAAAAAAACAAAACGTTGCTTCTCATGCAATTATTGTTGCACCAAGTTGGGCTGTATGGCCAACAAAAATAAAATTAGGATCACCAGATACTACAGAAATGTAAATTGTGGGAATGCTGAAGTATTCCCATGTATGTTATTGTGATTTTTATTCTCCGCACTTTTTTGCCGCTTAACAACTCACACATAAAACCAATTTACACTGTCCACATTTCAACTAGCTTTAAAAATTAACGCCTCCTGGGGTATATATCGTCTTGATTCCACATTACTTATCGTGTTTGCACAATTTAACGTTTAATATCACCTTCCCCCCATTCATTTTCAATGGGACAGTCATTGAACTTTTTCTAAGTATCACTTTGCCCACTTGCATACGTATAACTTATCATCATTACCAGGTGTCTGATACTGCTTGGTGGCACAGTAGGTAAAGTGCAGAGTCCAGTAACCAGGAGGTTATAATTTAATAATGTATCTCTCAATTTACTTCATAAGCATTCCACATGCATTCGAATCTTAGCATTCAGCTATCAGCATCCCAAAAATTGCACTTGGTCTAGTAACATTTAAGATTCTTCTCTTTTTTTTTTTTTTTTTTTTTTTTTTTTTTTTTTTTTTTCCAGCAAAAGAGAAAGCTTCGTATCTTCATATCAAACACCTTCAATCCAGCCAAGCCCGACGCTGAGGATGGTGAGGGCACTGTTGCATCATGGGAGCTCCGCGTGGAGGGGCGTCTACTGGAAGATGTAAGAATCGGGTTACAGTAGCACTGTGTTCATTAACAGCGCCGTCCGGCAACAGTATAACATTTTTCCATTGCAAACTATTTTGTAAAGACTCAACACATTGCTGTTGTTCTAATCTGTTTTTCCACCCTTTCAGTAATACAATGCCACACGTTTACTTTCCAGACGGCCGTATCCAAGTATGAAGCCACCAAGCAGAAGAGAAAGTTCTCGTCCTTCTTCAAGTCTCTGGTGATTGAGTTGGACAAGGACCTTTATGGTCCTGATAATCACCTTGTGGAAGTAAGAACAATTCTTTCTATATCAAGGCTCGAAATAAGCGGTTTCGCATTGCTGTGTGTGTAGCAAAATTCACATCTCGTGCTTCAAAGAAACACATTGAAACAGAAAACGGAAACATTGAAACGGAAAATTGTGAATGGGTGGTTTATATGGCAAAATCAAGTGTTTCCAAATATTGCCGAAATCACTGAAGACTAACTCATCACGCCCATAGCACGTGATGTGATTGTTCCAAATATTAAACAAAAAGTCAGCATACTAGCAAAGCACCACTCATCCCTGAAAGAAGTTTTTGTTTTGTTTTTTTTTCCCTCATCTGGAACTGAGGCTTACTTCAAGGTGGAAGGAATTATAAACAGTTTGAAATAGGAGTCAATGTTAGCACAAAACCTTCAGGCTTCTGCCAGGAAGCAAGACAAAAAGTCACCAGCCGCCTTCTTGAACATTTGAACTTTATTTGGGTTAATCAGAGACATTTTTAAACTGGGCCAGATTCCCATTGAACATGAGTTTGAATCGGAACGTTTCGTTGTGATCTCAGCCACGTCCCCAGTTACAGTATGAGAAGGTGCGTTGTGCAGCTATATGATCTGTTTAGTTTAACTTCCTATTTCAAAGATTAAAAAAATGTAGTTGAATTGATATGGTTGTAGGCCCTGTTGATGGAGGGAAAAAGATTTGTCATTTTATCCACAGGAAAAAAAAAACTGTCAGTTGAACAGGTTTCAGTAGACTTTCTATATCAACTTTAGAAATATATCCACAGGGAGCCACTTATCTTCCGCTTGTGCAGCACTTTTACTGCTTTCAGAAATAACCGCGGCAAAAAAAAGGTTTTCCATTTTGTAAAGGTTATCTTTGCACCAATTTAGTGGCACAGGACTGCAACCACCCAGGAGACTGATGGCTTCCAGGTAAAGAGACCCGGCGACGTGGGTGTTCGTTGCACAGTCTTGCTCATGCTGGACTACCAGGTACCAAAAAAAAAAAAACTCACGTTACTTTAAACTCGATCAGATCCAATCTAACGACAAAATCCCCCCGACCCTCCAAGCCCCCGCAGTTCAAGCTGGACCCTCGCTTGGCTCGCATGCTGGGTATTCACACCCAGACACGGCCCGTCATCATCCAGGCTCTGTGGCAGTACGTCAAGACTCACAAATTGCAGGACCCCCACGAGCGAGAGTTCATCAACTGCGACAAATACCTGCAGCAGGTGGGGTATCGTTAAACGAGGGTACACATCACGCCTACCAATTTATTTCAATGTGAGACCCCATGCAAACTACTCTCATGACAAGGAAATGAACCATTGTTGTCTGAACTTAACTTTATTTATAAAACAAGCCATGACATCTTACAAATTGCCGTACACGGAGGTAAAGACAGGTCAAACAAAATAACACCAATTACCATCACACACCACAGGATATTCTTTGAGACACCCAACAATCAGGTGTTTGCTGACTTTGATGAAAACGTCGGGAAAAATGCTTCAAATTCCACCCCAATTATTGGTATGTGAGCAGAATCCAGACTGCTGCAAACAAGAAATAGAAACAGGGTTAACTTTTTACTACACTATTTTTTTTTTTTTTTTTTTTTCCCAGGCACCCTGCACATGGTAATTGTTCAAGGTAATATTTAAGAGACAGCCAACAATCGAGCCTTTGCTGAAGTGGGGAGAATCGGTTTCAAAATGTCGTTCTCGGTACAGGTTTGCTTTCATCCTGTCTGACGCTTCCAGTCTGCGAGCTGACATTTATAGCAGGCATAGCGCGATGCCGTGCAGCACGTTTGTTTGCCTCCTTTTGTCCTTGTATGGATATGAGTCCCACCACAGGCCCAACTCCTGAGACTAAACATGACCGCCGCTTCAATGTCATATCAGTAAAAAACAGAAATGCACCGAAGCGTGCCGGATTCGTATCATCCATGGTTCAAAAAAAAAAAAAAAAAGATTTTGAGCTTTTACATCACCGTGAGTCGTCAACTTCTTGATCTCATAAATGACAAGGTTCCCGCGAATGCTTGAAATTGTAAGGTGCTTTAATTTATACGACACACTTTGGTGGTTGGAAATGTGCTCATGAAATTTCCAACTATTTGAGGTCACTATCTGACTACATAGTTGACTTCTTACGTGAAGAAATAAACCAAGTGGGGCTGAAAATGAATCGGAGTGGCTACAGCTCGACTTCATTCACTGCCTTGGTCTTGTTTTGTTTTTTCACATTAACAACAAAAAAAAGATCAAATTTATGCAGTTGGGTTTTGGGGATGCGCTAAATTAAGTAAATTTAGCATTTTATTTCAGCCCTGAAAGATTCTTTGATGAAAAATTATTTCCAAACAGTCGGCTTTATGAAGCTGTCAACATGCCAACAAGAGTTCATTTATAGTTGACTTCCCCTTTAAGCGTAATTTGCCGAGCTGCCAAGCACTTCAACGTATATTTTATAAGTGCCTACCTTCATTCTGTAGATCTTCGAGACCCAGCGGATGAAGTTCTCCGAGATCCCGCAGCGCTTGCATGCGCTGCTGATGCCTCCCGAGCCCATCATCATCAACCATGTGATCAGGTAGCGTCGCATCAGCGCCCTGCCCTGTCGCAGCTCATGAGAACCACTCAGGAAAATTGTTTATACTGAATTGGCTCCCCCTGCGTTGCGCCAGCGTGGACCCCAACGACCAAAAGAAGACGGCGTGCTACGACATTGACGTGGAGGTGGACGACACGCTGAAGACTCAGATGAACTCCTTCCTGCTGTCCACCGCCAGTCAGCAGGAAATAGCAGGCTTGGACAACAAGGTATTTAATCCACAGATACTCACTACCTCGAATTAGAGATGAAAAATTCATATCATGGTTATCGATATCATGTCTTTGCTAAAAGAAATGTAACCCCAAAAAAATCTGATTCAGAACATTGTGGCATGGTTTATTTTGAATCCAAAAGATACAAACTTGTCAGCAGTCCTATTTACTTTCTACCATTAGAAATTGAAACTGTAAACTGCAAAGCCCCGCGAAATGTAATTATTTATTTATTTTTTTATTTTTATTTTTTTAACTAAGATTACAGTCATATATTTAATAGTGGTGGCATTTAATTAAAGCATGATTCTAATTACTGTATTACTATACGTCGCTCAAGAGTAGAAGTCATACCAATCCAAAAAACAGAAGCTCTTGAAATCAGTCGATTTTTATTTATTTATTTATTTAGAGGGAGAGTGTTGTTTGGGGGTGTAATTTAGTTTACAAACAGAGACCAAGAACAGTACAGATTGTCACTCCCACCCATCTTTGTCGTAGGTGCGTTTGGAAATACGCTCCTAGTGTACTTTTTTTATTCCGACCATTCGGAAACCCATTATTATTATTATTGTTGTTGTGATTATACACTAATTTAGTGTTGGGGGGAGAAAAAAAAAAACAGAATACCCGAGCCCATGGCATCATGCAATACAAGGAAAGGAAAGCTTTATAACATGCTGCGCTCAAAAATTAATACGAAGGGAGCGATGTCAACGAATGAGGTGGAAATTCATCACTTCTAACTATGTTGAAGTTTATCTTTTGTAGTTTAAAATGGATTAGCTTAATGAGAAACCTGTGTTGCATTGTGGCCAAAATATATATTGTACCTTTGGTAACAATGCGAGACGGGATTGTGGTTAACGTAAAGCCCGTAAATATATATATTTAAAAAAACCAAAAAAATCCTGCGATGATATGTTGACTCGGGAAGACTGCCAAATGAATAATGAGCTCTCCTTAAAAAAATAAAATAAAAATAAATAAAAAGTGAAGCACGTATCCCACATGGTGTTTGAAGCACATAAATTCAGTATTAACGTTAATTAAAATTTGAAGTGGTAATACTAACCGTTTTGAAACGTATCACAGTTTATCAGTAGCCCATTTCATCCCTGACTCGACTGCATCTCTTGCACTCGGTGTGCCTAATGAAGTGTCCAGTGAGCGTATTGCAATAATGACGACGATAACGCAGCGCGTCGGGCGGAATGTGGACTTCGCCACCGCTTTCAATGTGGCGTGAAGGCGCGGCTCCATTAAACACACACTTGTTACGGCTGCAGATGTGTCCAGCACGCTGAGGCCAATTTCACACACATGTGCTCCCGATGCCGGTCGGGTCAGGTCTGCCCTCCCGCCCGCCCGCCGGCAGTCATTAGAGGAGAGTCGAGTCGTTTACGTCGAGGCTACTAGCGGCTCCTGCTGGTCGGTGCATTGACGGCATTGAGATGAAAATAAACGTGCAGTGAAATCACAAGCCAATGCTTTTTGTTTCCTCGCAGATCCACGAAACCATCGAGACCATCAACCACCTGAAGACCCAGAGAGAGTTCATGCTCAGCTTCGCCAGAGACCCTCAGGGCTTCATCAACGACTGGCTGCAGTCGCAGTGCAGGGACCTCAAGGTGAGTGCGTGCTCGGCAACATCCAGAAACGCGCTCTGGAAATTCAAGATAGACCGAGCTGGTTTTGTCAGATTATGAGTAGTCGAGGAGAATTTAAAACTTCATTTTAAATTTCAAGAAAAATGAGGGAGCTAACAAAAGTATCAGTACAATGGAAACTTAAAGGGACACTTGACTCATCGTGCAATTTTCAGCAGTAAAAAGTTAATATTTTGTCTAATTAACGTGTTAACTTAATTTTTTTTTCACATACAAGGAATACCTTTAAAAAGTAATTTTTCCACTTGCTGTCGACTGATGATGATGTCACCTGTGCTGAGGAAGTAGGTAACAGTCAATCATGGCTGACCTGTTTTCTGGGTTTGGTCAGCAAACTGAGCCATGATTGGTCGTTACCTACTTCCTCAGCACAGGTGATGTCGTCATCAGTCGACAGCAAGTAGAAAAATTACTTTTTAAAGGTATTAATTTTACATGAAAAATAATGAAGTTGTCAAATTCATTCTAGACAAAATATTAACTTTTCGCCGCTGAAAATTGTTCAATGGGTCAAGTATCCCTTTTTAAGCTTTGTTTTAATCCAAAAAAAAGGTTCAAAAGCTTCCCAGGGTCAGCAGCATCTTTTATAAAGTTAACTGAAAATTTAAATAATTCACTGAAATTAAAATGATTTTAGATTTACCTTTTATCGGCCGTCAGATTTATTTATTTTTTCTTTCCCCCTAAAAGGCCGATACCGATATTTGTCAAATTGCCCAATATCGGCACAAATATCCCAACTGGAAATGCCCCCAAAAACAGGAGAAAAAATGTTAAAAGTGACATCGCACTTTTTTACAAGTTATAACAGTTTCCATCTGTTTTGTCTTCTATCTGTTGGAGAGGGACGGAACATTTTTGTAAAACAATATATCGCTCGCGTCAACTCAATCCTCTTACTAAAAAGACTAAAATAATGGCCATTTAGGCAGCGAACAAGTTATTGCAGTAAAATGCTGGCGCCATCGTTTCACGATGAAGTCTTAACATCACCGCTATGGATGTTGGGCCAATCTGTCACGGTTTAATCGCACTCCGGTCTTTCTGCAATTGAGAGGATTTGACGTTTATTGGCACCGTGTGAACACTCGATTGCGTTAAGAACGGACGAGGCACGCTTTGTGACGGGAGCAACCGAGCATGACGCGTTCAATAACATTCAGTCTGGTGGAGGAGAAGGTGCCTGAGCCATCGAGCGCCAACGAAGTACCAGAAGGCTTCGATTTGAGGAATCTGACAAATTGGAACATTTTTTGTTTAAAAAGCGTCAACTGTGTCTCTGGTGTCTCGGCAGACCATGACGGACGTGGTGAGCAACCCCGAGGAAGAGAGGCGGGCCGAGTTCTACTACCAGCCGTGGGCTCAGGAGGCCGTCTGCCGCTACTTCTACTCCAAGGTGAGTCCTCCCCGTGCGGCCACGTACCCACAATGCAACGGGGTGAAAACGCGCATGTCGCGGCTGTGCTTACAGGTGCAGCAGAGGCGACAGGAACTGGAGCAGGCGCTCGGAATCAGGAACACCTGAAGGCATCGATTTGTAGGATGTTGGCTTTATTTTTTAACTACCACTTTTGTTTTCTTTTTCAGCACAAATTTCCATTTCACTTTTTTTCAATGTCTTAACATCCGAACGATCATTCCTGTCAAAGTTGAAGGCAACAAAAAGCATCTTTAAAACAAAACAAAAAAAAAAGCAAGAAAAACAATCGGCCCATTGAGTTCTACAGTTAACCAAACAGGACATCCCTTGCGCAATTTCTTCTCCATGTAGTTCTAACTCTTTTTTTTTATGATTATTCATTTGTTATGCTCTATGTATAATATCAGTACTTGTCTTGTTAACTAGTACAGATGAAGACCAAGGAAGTAGCTTGTTAGAAGTACCTCTAGCCCAAATAGATTTTGTACATACTGAGCAGAAGAACGAAGGATGTGAAGTTAAGTTGTACCTCTTTATCCCATCAGATGTTTTTTCTTTTCTTTCTTCTTCTTTGTACAAGCTCAGATAGTAGATGCTGTATTTATAATAAAAAAAAATAAGAACAGTCAGCGGCAGTTATTAAAGTGCAGCAAAGCCACAAATATGTTGGACAAAGTTGATTGAGTTGAGAAAATGATTGGGAAAGTGTGGCGTGAACACTGTAGTAATTATTTGAAGCTTTTTTGATGGACCAAAACTATTTTTCTGTATGTTCTTCTGTCATAATAAAGCATATGTAAATCGTAGTTTGTGGCATGTCTTGACATTCATTTGTTGATATCTTAAAAACAAAAACAAAAAACTGTTAAATAATAAATAGGTAACAAGTTCTATTTGGCTTGAGTAATATATTCCTATATATAAAAAAAAATCTCTTCAAAGGCTATACAGATTTATTTAGATTTTTATTTTAATCTTAATTCTATTTCCACTATTGCTGTCCAAAATTATGACGAAAAGTTAGCTATACAAATGTTTACTTTTTTTTTTGCATTTTGAATTCTAATAATAAAATAATTTTAATAAAATATAATTCCACCTTTTAAAAAATGAATGTGCTATTTTTGTTATAAATGTTGTAGTTTTTAACATGTATATAAAGAAATGTTCATGTTTTGCTATTTCTAGGGAGCGTGTATGATTTGTGGTAATTAAAAAAACATAGTATAATAATTTTGGTAATATATTCCTGTCCTAAGAAAATGAAAGTATGATAAATGTGTGTGATGGATTCAAAGTTTTTTTTTTTTTTTTTTAATCTTTAATTGGTCATCAGCAAGTTCTCAAATGGAGGCGGAAGTGGCGACGTCATATGCATATCCCCAGAAAATGACATTCTGACGACTGTACAATAACTAATGACGTCACCACCGCGCAGGTGGGAGCGTGCGAGTTGGGGAAGGAGGAGGGGCTTAAGAACGCGCGCGAGGGCACCAGGCTGGTGCCCGCTATAAATACCGGCGGCGCAACGTTCATCTCTTGTGGATGTCCAACGATGGCAGCTCCCAAGAAAGTGTGCGTGGTGGGCTCCGGCAACTGGTAACTTAGTTCACAACTTCTATCATGCAAAATATGCTTCTGTGCTAATGGCGAATGTTAGCTGAAAACTCAAGTTGGTAAAATGACAGAATGGAATGTTTTTTTGTTTTGTTTTGTTTTGTTTTGTTTTTTCCCCGTGCATGCCCGTTTACATGAGTGGGGGTGTTCTACGTGTGGCCATTTTGAAAGAAAAATAAATAAAGCTTTTCTAATGGGGTATTTTTGTCATGTAGAGTTTATTCGTTGGGCGCCTTTGACATTTCAAGTGCAGCCACTGTGCGCTCTCTGCTGCATGTCTTAAGTTACAAAGGCATTTTTGACCAGCAGCATGTTATTTTGCCCTTTTGTCACCTGGCAAGCTTGGTAATGGGCGGGTACGGCTTTAAAAAAAAAGAAAAATGAAAAGAAAACAATGAAAGTAGGCTAATGAATTTTGGATAAAAGAACAGGTGCACAAAAAAACCTACACATAAAATTATGGTAATTATTTTTAAAAGTTGAAATGCTCTTACTCAAAACCACCTGTACAAAGCAATTCTTAATATTAGTTTCGTCAAGGTTAGATTAGAAGCACACTACTGGTCCATGTAAGTAAAAATGTTTTTGTTTTTTTTTATTGGTAGGACAAGTGTGACTAAGCACAAGGCTTTAGTAATACTGCAAATATGTGTGCTTTTCTTATGTAAACATACATGCTGCCATAATAACAAAGGACCCGCCCAAAACACGCAGCGACCTTTTCATTCACGTTTTGACATGCCAATACTGGATACTGAAATGTATATTCTGTAAAGGAGACATATTATGCAATTATTTTCACAATTTAAATCTCAAAACTTGTTTGGAATCACTGCGATTTGTGGGGGGCCATTCTGTCTGATGCAAAGCTAATAACTTTCATTACCATGACGACAGTTGGTAGTGGACAGTGGGCGTTCTCGAATTCAAGGTGCATTATGGGTAGCGGGCGGCGTGGTGCATTGTGGGTAGGCGAAACTACCAAACGGTCGTTGAAAATGAATTGGATCCAATTGGAATCGGTTCTGAAAGAAACGTTTCAACCGCTGGAAAGTTGCTGTTTTTTTTATTAGCATGCATAGCATGTGGTTTACTGACAACGGAGAAGTTGACTTGCAAGCTTTAAAGTGTACAGTTACGCAAAGATTGTCACCTCTCTAATCTCCGCCATTCAAATTGATAGGGTAGATGGTAGCCTCGTATTTTTCCATCGCACATGCGCAAACTTAATGCGCACTTCGCTTATGCTAGCAGTTACTTAGTGCTGCCGATTTAATGTATAGTGACTATTCCAAACTCTACAGTGACCTTTTTTTTTTTAAGTGACAAGTACAAGCAACAAATCCAGAAACATTTTGTAAATAATATAGCCATTTCACTTGACTAAAGACACTTAAAAAAATAAAATAAAAATACAAATACACAGTTCACAAAGACACTTGGTTGTTTAATTTCACACTTAACTCGCTCGGACACCATTTATATACAACTTTCATAATGCTAAGTGCTAATCTACAGATTTGTGTGCTAGCAGTCAAAAATAAAAACAGACTAAATTCAACCACTTCAAAAATATTTTCACAATATGTTCTATGCAGCCCCACTGGTCTAAATATGGTATTCTGGTTAATATTGCGTTTATATGATGAGTGAAGCAGCAAAATCCAGCCATTTTTATCCATCTCAGGGGGCGGCCATTTTGCTACTTGCTGTCGCCTGAAGATGACATCAATGTTGCTCTGGGCGCAGGCAATGACCAATCACAGCTCACCTGCTTTTCTAAAGCTGAGCTGTGATTGGTTGTTACCTTCTGAGCAACAATGATGTCATCTTCAGTTGACAAGCAAATGGCAAAATGGCCGCCACCTGAGATGGATAAAAATGGCTGGATTTTGCTTCATATCTCTTATTCCACAAATGTAATATTAATCAGAATGTCATGGTTAGACTAGTGAGGTCACATATAACATATTATTGGAAAGAAATGTTTGTTTTGTGCTACATAAATATATAATACACAATTATGTGTGTACCCTTCCTGTTTCACCAAAATTCAGATATTTGGATTTAACGGCCAGTATCATCGTGTGTCCGTCCGCAGGGGCTCGGCCATCGCCAAGATCGTGGGCGCCAACGCGGCCGCCAACGCCAAGTTTGACAGCGTGGTCAACATGTGGGTGTTCGAGGAAATGGTGGACGGGCGCAAGCTCACCGAAATCATCAACACGGACCACGAGAATGTCAAGTACCTGCGCGGGCACAAGCTACCCCCCAACGTGGTACGCCACAGACTCATTTATTTGGACGCTGGACATACTTACAAAATAAATCAAATAACGATAGAACATCATTGTGGCCAGGTAGCCGTCCCGGACCTGGTGGAGTCGGTTAAGGGCGCCGACATCCTGATGTTTGTGGTCCCGCACCAGTTCATCCTCCGCGTGTGCGACACCATCAAGGGCCACATCAAGAAGGACGCTCACGGCGTGTCGCTCATTAAGGTACCCTCGCCCGTTCTCAACGCGCCTTCTTCGTGCCGACTATGCGGTGTCCGTCTCTAGGGTGTGGACGCCGGCCCGGAGGGTCTGAAACTCATCTCCGAGGTCATCCGAGGGAAGCTTGGCATCGGCATGTCGGTCCTGATGGGAGCGAACATCGCCAGCGAGGTGGCGGAGGACAAGTTTTGCGAGACGACGATAGGTATGGGGGTCAAATTGTGACCCTGGATTCCAAATACTTTTTTTTAAAGGGATACTTGACTCATTGAGCCATTTTCAACAGGAAGAATATAATATTTTGTCTATATTTAATGTGACCACTTCATTATTTTTCATGAACTCGGGGTGTCAAAATTAGTGCATTAATTTTGTGTTAATTTAAAGTTCCTTCAATGCCACTTTTTTTTTTTTTTTTTTTTTTTTTAAATGCCGATTAATGACCGCCCCTTACTTAGGAAGCTTGTACTGGGTGAATTCCAGTTGCAACGCAGCAGAAACTTCCACGTCAAAATTTAGCAGTAAAAAAATGTAATAAAAATACATATAATTGTGGAGAGTGGGGTCAAGTTGTATTTTACAATTTTAAATATGTACAGAATATGTAATGGTGATGTTTTTTGTTTTTTTTTGGGTGCGTATAGGGTGCAAGGACATCGCTCACGGGCCCATCCTGAAGGAGCTGATGCAGACCGCCAACTTCCGCGTGACCGTGGTCCAAGAAGCTGACGTCGTGGAGATCTGCGGGGCACTCAAGGTTCGTCCGGTTAACTGATCCTGTAAAGTTGTGCAGCTTTTACTTCATGCTACAAAAACATCGCAGGTTTCTTGAACTAGACGAGCGCCGGTTTGCAATGACAGCATCTTCTGGCGTTGGTTGCAGAACATCGTGGCGGTGGGCGCGGGCTTCTGCGACGGTCTGGGTTTCGGCGACAACACCAAGGCGGCCGTGATCCGTCTGGGCCTGATGGAGATGATCGCCTTCGCCAAGTTCTTCTGCACCGGCGGGCCCGTCTCGGCCAGCACCTTCTTGGAGAGCTGCGGGGTCGCCGACCTCATCACCACCTGCTACGGCGGCCGCAATCGCAAGATCGGGCAAGAGTTTGCCAAAACGGGAAAAGTAGGAAAAGCTGATTGTTTTTCCCCCTCCATTTGAGTCTCTCGTTGGTCTGAATCAGGGTTATTATAGTTTTGGAATTTTTCATTTTAGTTAGTTTTTATTTTTTTATTTATTTTTATTTTTATTTTTTTTAATTGAGTTAGTTTGAATTAGTTTTCAGGGTGGTTCTGTTAGTTTTTATTAGTTTTAGTTATTTAATAAATGCTTCATTTTAGTTTAGTTTTAGTTTTTTTTTTCCAAGTGTGTATTACATGTGAGCAATATTTAAAAAAAAATAAAAAAATAAAAAAAAAAACACCGTCAGAGTGACATCATATGAAGGTGCTTTTCTATTGGCTGCTGCTAGATGATGTCACTTTCAAACGTCCTTATTCCAGCAGTTAACTCATTTGCTCCCCAAAACGTATAAATACGTTCTATTTTAAATATTACCATGGTCCCAAAGACGTTTTGTTTTATTTATTTATTTATTTATTTTTTTATGCTAGAGCATACAGAAGGCTTTGATGCAGCCTCTGAACTGAAGAGAACGCTTGAAGCAATGGCAGTTATTACAAAAACGGCCAGCAGGTGGCAGCAGAGTATAAGAGATCAACCAGAGCCGTGTCGCAACAAGCTGTTTTCCCCACTGTTTTAAACTGATTTGTGAATAATGATGAAACTAGCTGCATTCTAATGTTAATTGCTGCAAAACTGAAACAGATAGAAACATTGTTTGTTTGTTTTTTCCTGATGAAATAGGAGACTAATTTTTCTTTTGGTAGGTTTAATGTTTTTTTATAGCAATAGAACACAATATTGTGTGTGCTTTGCAAAATCAGTCAAAATCCCGTAAAACAGCCAGGGGGCGAAGGCGGTTGCTTCAGTGAAAATTGGTTGGGAGTGACTTTGTGAGTCTTTTGGTTGGGAGTCTTCAACCGTACTTAAAAGGCTCATGTATTAATTTAATTACAAAAGACAAAGACTAAAATGAAGGGCATTTTTTGCTTTAATTATAATTGGTTTTAGTTAGTTTTGTTTGTTAGTTTTCGTTTTTTTAAAAGTATTTTCGTTTTTATTTTATTTCGTAAACAATTTTTTATTTTTTTTATTTTAGGTTTTTCGTTAGTTTTAGTTAACTAAAATAACCTTGCTCTGAATGTGGATAATTTTTGTGTCCAGACCATCGAGCAGTTGGAGAAGGAGCTACTGAATGGTCAGAAGCTTCAAGGTCCGGCGACTGCGACTGAGGTCCACCAAATCTTGAAGCAGAAAAACATGGTGGAGAAGTAAGTTTGATTTAATCATCGTAAAGAGAGAAAAAAAAAAAACTTAAGTCAAATTTTTTGGAAGAATTTATTTGACAAAAACCGAAAACCAAGAACAGTGGAGCTCAGATTCACGGCCAAAATTGATTCTCGCTGTTCCCCTTTGCGCAGGTTCCCACTTTTCACCGCCGTCCACCAGATCTGCTTTGACGGCCATCCGGTTGCCGAGTTCATCAGCTGTCTGCAGAACCACCCCGAGCACATGTGACGGGACGAGCTGGCCTGCAGTCTGCCGGCCGCATGGGCGGACCGTTTTAAGACTTTGATTGCGCGGATGCCGTCGTACATTAGTAAGCCAGAGGGCTGAATTTAAGGCGAGCAAGGTGACCGTTTTGGAGTCTCTTGCCAGCTCCTTTTCTTCTGAGCATTCTGCCTTAAATTGCTCTTACCACATTACGTAACGCTGTAGCCTTTTACTGAGCAGAAAAGGCGGCATGTCGTCCCATAAATCGTCCAAAGAGTGATCACCAGTGCACTAAAGCCATGCTCGGTTGCTACAAAATCAAAGGTTAATACAAGACATTTCCGTACTTTTCAGTGGGAAAACCACAAGTGCCTTCGTCTGTTCTACGTCCTTGATTTCATTATTTATTGAGGAATAAAACATGTGAACTCTGGTGTCCCTTTTAATTTGTGCATGTTGTTACTAAGCCAGCACTTGCTTGCAAACTTGCTGTAACCAGACCTGGGATCAGTTGAGCATTTGGTCTGCTACTCTATAAACGGTTCACCTTTACCATTTAGCTGCACCATGATGCTAACTGTTAGCACGCCCGCCTCACAGTTTTGAATCCTTATTGGAGTTTGTATGTTGTTAGTGTGGCTTCTGCCCACAGTTGTCAGTCTACGTGTTCCTATGATTGGTTGGTGAACACACCAGGTTGTTGCCTACCCACCTGTGACCTCCACGAGGACAAGTGCTATTGAAAAGTAAGAGTCAGAAGCATTTGTCTGACTTTTTAAAGGCCACGGAGAGGACGTGGTGCATGGCCGGTCCCCTTCCTGAGCATCCCAAGTCTCAGAATAAGCAGTGTTGCATAACTTTGCTCTTTAGTTTAGAATTTATTCCTTGAGAATCCTTGGCATAGTTTTTGAGTCAACTGCCTCGCAAGATTTCTAATTATAACCTCTGCATACAGAGGGATAAAATGTCCATCTAAAATTAGACGGAGCTGCAGCTGCATCATCTTTCTTAATAGCCTTAATAGATTGGCTCGAGCTATTACTCCAAACGTAAACCTTCATGTAAATAAATAAATAAATAAATACATACTTGCATACATAAATAAATAGCCTTGAGGCAATGCTTTCGTAACGTTGCAGGTGTAAAATGCATAAACAAGCATTGACTTGCCAAGGTGTGTCATTTCTGCATTTTTTTTTTATATTTTTTTTTAAGTTGCAAGACAACCAGTGGCCACTTAGCTGTGATGTCGTGCAACAAATAAGAGCAGCATCCTTCTCGTCACTTAAAAAAAACCTTTGAGGTAACCATAAAAGCCTTGGTTATGTTGCATATCAAATGACAGGCGTCATAATGTATAATATAGTTTTGACATTGGATGGTAAAACAATTAATAATGAATATCATGAGGAGGGTCATGATAAAGTCGAATTGCACTTCCTCAATTTTGTTTCTCATCTTCAGGGTAGTAGCACTGTCAAGTTCACCGAGCGCACGGAGAATGGGGGGGGGGTCTTCAAAATAAATCATCCGCGTTTACCATTTGATCTCAACTCCTGTCACGTGTTGAAGCAGTTTTGAGGTCAAATTGGTGTTTGTGCAATGACAGAGTAATAATTTACAGTCTATGCCGAAATGCAGAATCTTAATTCCACATCGAAAAACGGGCAATTGGAGTTTTATTTTGAAAACACTCCTCGGTTCAAAGCACTTCCCGCGTAAAGGCGGAAAGCTTGTCATCATCATCATCATCATCACATATGTCGGAGGAGGCGTTGAAGGGGAAGAAGTTGCCCAAAACACGTTTGAAACATTACTTTCTCCTCACACGTTTCCATTCCCTTTTCGCCTTGGTGGACACCGACACGGCGGGACAATGGCTGCCCTTTCAGCCTGGTTCTGGAACGAGAGGTTCTGGCTGCCCCACAACGTAACCTGGGCGGACCTCGCCGACGGGGCTCCCGGGGTGGAGTATCCCAAAGCCGGACACTTGTTGGCTGCCCTCCCGCTGGCTTTGGGGATGTTCGCCGTCAGGATGCTCTTCGAGAGGTTCGTACTCGACCGGGAATGAACAACAAATGGCGGCCCCGTCAATTTTGATAGCTGAAGGTGTCACTTAGTTAATTAGCCCCCCTAACTGCCACAGAAGTACTACTACTGATGCTTTTTTTTTTTTTTTTGCCTTATTGAGACAAATGGCCATCAAGTATAACTATATCTATGTCATGACGTTGGACTCCATTTTACCTATAAAGGGCTATATGACATCAGCAGTTTAGTAGTTCTGTGTATGAAAGAGAGCGCGCCACATGTCCGTAACATAAGTTTTGCTTTCTTATTATACTGTACGTTTGCTTTCATGTCTATGTCATAACATCAGGGCATAGCAATTGAACAAATTCACACCACGTTAATGACTAACAGATCCCTGTAGATGGCAGCGGTGCATTGCTTTGGATTGGAGATCAGCACAGCTTTCGAGTTGAAGAGAAATTGCGTATCAAGTACTCGCGAAGGATACCGATACCATTCACTGTATTGCATGGACTCAGGGCCATCATCAGTACTCGAGATTCTTGTTTACGTCAACGACAGAGTCCTGAACAAACTTGAATTACTTACTTGTATTTTTTCTGAAAAACGCTAAACGTGAAATAGTAAATGGAGTGCACTTCAATAACACTTTATTGTGATACGAAAATAACAAATAACTTTCAGCATCAGGTCCGTCAGAAACAAAAATTTTGTTTTGTTGCATATTATATCCTATATGTGTCGTGTGTAGCTCAAACTGCAAGGAAACAAACTTTTCTTTCCCTCCGTCCACCTCCCACCGCACATATGCGCGGCTCTGATTGGAGCATGCCGTCGCATGACTGCGCAAGTAGGGTGTCAAAAGATGTTTTTGCCAGCCCTCTCTTTCTTGCTTTGTAGTTTATGGTTTGATGTGTCACAAAGCAAAAAAAACAAAAAACAAAAAAAACATTAGAATCAAAGACACTGTTCTGCTTGATGTTTCTTTTCACAAAAAGCTCAAGTTTTCTACTTTTTTGGCCAGAAGCAGGTGTTTTTAGTGAAACCAAAACATTTCTGATCCTAAGAAATGTTTTTTTTTTTTCTGATGAAAGAAGAAGAATGCCTGCTTTGTTTTGGTAGGTTCGGTCACAGAACACAATATTGTGTTGGCGTTGAACAATTAGTCAAGTATAATAGTTTTTGTTTCCTGGAGCACTTTTGTGTTTTAGATGGTGATGCCAATTTATGGCATGAAATTGCATTCAACAACAACAACAACACAATTGACGGGTTTCTAGCACAGTAGACATGTCCTGAAGGCTTTTTTCTTTTTTTTTTCTTTTTTAATGAAACCGGAAATGAAGTTTCTGGACTTTCCCTGGTTCATTCATGTGACTTGTTATTGCGTCTTGTAGAAGTGATGTGAAGCGATTTTTATTGCTGGCCTGGCCTGACCTTCTTTTTTTTTCACAATGAAGATAAGACCTAAATCCCACTTACTGTAAGAGCGCAGATTGGAGGGAAATCGAGGAAGTGTGCTATTCGGGCAGATTGTTTTATGGGATGGCGTGTAGGCGGAACAACCTTCAGCGGCGGAGGCTGCATTTGATGTTTGTACTTACTGGAGTCATTTGGTTGGGGTTGATTTTGTCTTGTTTAGTTGTCTGAACTCATGTTTATTAATCTGGGACTGTTTTTAACTCCTTAGATGCACAAATTTCACATTTATCCATGTTCTATAGCAAGGGTGGGCAAACTTGTGATGAAGGGCCATTTGATTTTTAAAATGGAGAGATTCTGGCAGCGTCTCGGCATGGGAGCACCCGGGCTGTTGAGCGCGGCGCTTCCTCTAATCCGAGTCACGGGACGCACGGGAGGTTGCGAAGCAAGCAAGTGGTCCAGATTCAAAAGTGTGTTGCGATCCATTGTCTGGAAGTGAAGCTGGATGCCACTGGCCAAAATATTGATGCCACGTGTTAAACATCCTCTTCTCTGCCCTTTGCAACATTGCCGGCTGCTTCCTTCCTTCTCTGTTTTTTTTTTCTTTTCTTTTCTTTTTTTTAAAATGCAGTGTCACTTCTCCAGTCAGGTCAAGACCAACGACTGGTCACTGGAACCTCCTCATTGATAGCAGGGGTTCTTGAACTTTTTGAGTCCACACAATTAAACTTAACTACCATGTAATAATGTCATCTTGATGCCAAAATTTCACTTAGATGCTATATACCTTTATAAGTACCTCAATACTTAAAATATGAGCAATTCAGCAGGGAAATAATATCCGACAACTAAACAACTTTACATTTGTTTTAAATGTATTAATTTAGAACATTACTGTAAAGAAACTAATTAAAATATTTTTGATTAAACTAAAAAAAAAAAAAATACATGCACTTTAGAACAGTTGAACACAAAACATTTACAATTTACTACTGATATTTTTATATCAAGCCAATTATGCACAAAAGTATTACTTTAAAAAGTATTAGTTTAATAGCACCAAAAGAGTTGTGTTCAGTTATTTTACACTACATTTAAAGTAATTGAAGAGATGTAATAAATTATTTGCAACGTGATGGTTGTAGTACTAACTTTTGTGAAAATAAATTAAATTCTGTAAATGCTCC
Source organism: Festucalex cinctus (assembly GCF_051991245.1). NCBI lineage: Eukaryota > Metazoa > Chordata > Actinopteri > Syngnathiformes > Syngnathidae > Festucalex > Festucalex cinctus. The sequence goes on along the minus strand of NC_135418.1, from coordinate 27,200,012 downwards.
AGGTGCTGTTAGTTGTAACAGTTACTACATGAAAGTCCAATGGTCCATGTAGCTTGGCGTGCTTTTCATGGCTCTCTATTCTATACAATGACGGAAAACCGAGAGGTTGTTAATCTGGCTACAGGAGACAATAAAGAGCAGAGAAGACGAGAAGTATGAATGCGGTTACGTCAGATGAAGGGCAGGGTTGTGATTCCAGCCTTTCTTTATTTTTCCCCTACCCCACTCTTCCCCACCTCTGCTCTGTTGTTGCGCAATAGCCAAAGAACTCAACTACATCAAACCAGAAGAAAAACTGTCTGAGAATAGCACATATTTGTCAAGCCTCGAGAGGTGAGCTAGTGAGCACATGCCCTGATTTAAAAGGCATCCGATCCGAAAGCGTCTCGTAGGCATGCTGGAGAAGCTGTACAGATGTTTAACATTTTAAAAGAAGAATTTTGCTTCAGGGGAAACTCGCTCTTAGTTCCATGCATTTATTGTAATGTGAAATACAACTGAGTGAGAAGATGTACAGTGGATACCAAATGTACACTATGCTATGTACAAGTAGGGCTGCTGGATTATGATAAAAATATTAATCACAATTAATTTGACAACTATTTGTTTGTTTTTTTCTGGTACAAAACAAGAAATTTTTTTAACTTAAAAATTATTAAGACAACTAAATTCATTTGAAACAAAAAAAAAAAATGCAAGTTCCTTTTGGACCAAACAATATTAATTTAGTAATTAAAAAAAAAAAAAAAAAAAAAGTTGCAAATACGCTGCTCAAAAAAATTGAAGGAACAAAGTGTTTCCCTAATTGTTTGATTTTTTTTATTTTTTTATTTTTTTTAGCAGTACATATATACAATTTAAACAACTCAAAATTAGTATTAATATATTGTTTATTTTTGTTAACGATTATGCCGATTTTGGAATTGTGGAGTGTACTAATTGAAATTAATGTAATTGAATTTCGATTAATTGCACAGCCCCACGTACAAGTAATTGAGCACAAGGAATATCTGAAAGAGTCGACTGTAGGATTGGAGAATGAGAAACTGAATAATATATCTTTACATTAAATTGGCACTATGTGTTATTTTTATTTTCTTTCAAAGTGCACTCTGTCATGTGAACGAACGCATGATGCAAAAGTTACGCTTAAACACAAAACTAAATGAATTAATTAAAAATTGAATTGGAAATGAGAATTTTTTTTTCAATCCGGGTTACACCAAGAAAATATTAATAATTGAAATGAAAATGTGTGTTTTTCCATTCTGGTTTCAGGTACATTTTCTTAGCGTGGGAAATTAAAGTAAAAGTTGCGAGCATGAGATTGGCCAGAAATGCCCAACGTGTGAGTGTTGACAGCTCTGAGAACGGGAAGAAAACATTCCGTGTTGTGTTGACACATGGTAAAATACGGTGGATTACAAAAGGATTGCAAGCCTTCCTTGTCAAATGTCACACTGGTTCAGTCTACACACCCCATGGTGAAAACGCAACACTAATCCTTCACCTGAACTTTACCATTTGGTTGAAATTTGGCTTCCTTGAACCTTTTTTTTTTTTTTTGCCTTGTTTGTTTGCCCTTTTGCTGTCCTCTTGTAACGGTACTATTTCCACTTGTACTTAGTGCCACTCCTGAATTTGGCAAAAAGATTGAAACAGGTGCAAGTATGACTAGCATAACTGGCCCACATTTATCAGCAGTGCTTTGTATGGAATTTTAACTCATAATGTGCGATGCTGTGGCTTTAAGCCTTCTCTCCACTGAAGACTGGCCGGTTCTTTGGATTATCACAGGGTAGAAACCACAGGAATGCCTTTTCTTGAACTTCCTTTATCTCATCACTAATAATTGACTGGGGTCTTTTTGCTCTATTCAAAGGTGATATTCAAAATATGTCTCATAAATGTTATCTTTAGCTAGAATGTAGACACTGTTAGATTGCAGGCTTAGGCCCAAAGTTAGTTAGACAAGCATTATAGAAAATGTCTGGTTTTTCTCACTGTCCAAGTTACAGTATTTTTTTCCAGATTAAAAAAATATCTCAAAGTGGTTTTCATGTTTGTTTTTTTTGTTTTTTATATCTCTGACCCTTTGCACAGATTTGTCGCGAGTCAGTGCGCGAGGAGACTGCACATTAATCCTGAAGTTGGACGAAGAGCTCAGCCCAATGCAGTGCTGGAGAAAGTCTTTACATCCATTACCAAGGTCTCTTATTTCCATTTTTCCATTTGTTTTCATCACCCTACATGGACTTCATGCGCGCGTCTTTCTTTCCCCGGGCAGAATCCCGACTCGCGGCATATGGACGGTTTGTCCAAACAGTTGGACTGGGATGTGCGCAAGGTGCAGCGTTGGTTCCGTCAGCGCAGGAACCAAGACAAACCCAGCGCGCACGCGAAATTCTGCGAGAGCATGTAGGTCTTACCCCGCGTGCACAAACTTCCGGCTGGATGCGTTTTTGCCTCTGTCTTGGTTGAGAAGGCAGAAATTAGGCTTGAATTCAATTGAAATTAAAAGCAGATTTTTGTGTGCTTGCGTGTGTCTAAATGTGATTGGACTCACTGTAATCACAATCATTTTCTGGATTGTCCATTTCAGGTGGAGGTTAACATTTTATTTGTGCATATTTACCTATGGCTTCCAGTTTCTCTGGCAGGTGAGCACCCCCTCATGGATTGAGCTTAAGAACTCAAAAATACACTAAAAATAATGCATTAGTTATATACTGTACAATAGCGAGGCTTCATAGTTTCGCGCTGTGAGGATATGTGTGGTGGATGTCATATTTAATTCATTAATCAATGATACAATCTGTCTGTGTTGTAGAAATCAATTCATTGAACTAATTATCATCTTATAAAGATTTTTTCAAAGCCCTCCCGTGACTGTGGCACAACTGGTGTTAGAAAGCGGTTTCCAAGTGGCGTCTCTACCGCTTTGGTGAACTTTCAGTTCCTGTTAACTCATTAATCTCCAATTATAATATCTGAGGGGGGGGGGGGGCTGTATGACGTCTATGGCCGTCAATGGCACTAAATGAATGAAATGTATTTTTTTCCACGTGTTGATCTCAAGCAACAAACAAGTCAATCAGCTCTAACTCCCCCTTCTTACTTGCACCAGTCAAGGAAAATAGTACAAGATAGAAAACTGCACCCATGCGAAAAGTTAGACTGCACTTTGTGCTCGACCAGGAAGTTGCCTGCTCAATTTTTATTTGCTCTCTTTGTCATTATTTAGACCCCTTGGATGTGGGATACACGGCACTGCTGGTATGGTTACCCTTATCAGGTATGTAGTAAAAAAAAAAAATACATAAAAAGTTTACATAATTGACCTTTCAACTTTGGGCCGTTGCTTGAAAGTGGCTCTGGAGCTTCCACCTAGCCTAGCTGATCACAATATGGCCAAAGAAGCTTGCAACTTCCTCTGAGACACGTTTTCAGAAATTGTCAGATAGCAAACGAATTGCCAATATTGATCAAACTATGCAATAATCATGAATATTAAAAAAATGTCCTTTCCTGTATTTGTCATCCAAAGGTGTTGACGCCTGCTATTTACCGCTACTACATGCTCGAGCTGGCCTTCTACCTGTCACTCATGTTCTCCCAGTTCATTGACGTAAAAAGGAAGGTGAGATGTTATATGTGTGTACGTGCGTATGTGTTTTGAATCCACTCGAACCACATCAACAATCTCAACGTTGAGTTCATCCTTGAAGGTCACATGTTTTTGGTTTTCGCGGACAAGTAGGTGGGCAGGAGTGCAGTCACGTCATGCGTGTGTGTGTGTGTGTGTGTTGAGCACGAGGGCTCCCGACTCTCATGTGACTCTGCAGGCCTAAATGACTAAATGATGCAAATTCCACAAGGCAGCAAGCAACTGAGTCTCAGAGCGGCTTTGCGCAGTGACACAAACACTCGGCCTCAAATGTTCAACAAGGGATGAGATGAGTCATTTGTTGACAAAATCTGGGTTAATACTTGCTGAAAACGAATAAATAAATACATAAAAACTAAAACATCACAAACAGACTGACTGAAATATTTAAAAGATTTAAATGTCTAGAATCCTATCAATCTAATGGGAACAAAAAAACAAGAAATATAAATTGGGTGGAGTTATTTATGATCCCACTTTGGGATTGTTTGGCTTTCAAGGCGGTACCTCTGCCAAGAGCCGCTTGAGTTTTGACAATTTTTTGTATTTTTTTTATTTTATTTTTATTTTTTTTGTATTTGGTTCTTGCCATGGTTCCTTGATTTGTATTTTTTTGTAATTTTTTTATATTGCTTTTACCTATTTCTTCGTGGTTTTTAAATGATTCATGTCTTTTTTTTGTTTGTCTTGTTTTATTTTATTTTTACTTTTACCATTCTTACGTAACTTATCACCAATGTTGAAAATTAGCTGGTTTCATCCATGAAAAAATCAGTTTAACTCATTTGCTCCCAAAACGTATAAATACGTTCTATGTTAAATGATTTGTGTCCCAAAGACGTATTTAATACGTTTTTTTTGTTTTTGTTTTTGTTTTTTTAATGCTTTGATGCAGTCTCAACTGCAAAAAACGTTTGAAGAAATGGTAGCTATTACACAAACGGCCAGCAGGTGGCAGCAGAGCAAAGGAGATCAGCCAGGGCCATGTTGGAAAAAAATCTTAAATACTCCATCCATCCATCCATTTTCTGAACCGCTTGCTCCTCACAAGGGTGGCAGGGGGAGCTGGAGCCTATCTCAGCTGGCTTTGGGCAGTAGACGCGGTACACCCTGGACTGGTTGCCAGCCAATCGCAAGCTTAAATACTCACATTTTTAATTAGATTTGGGGATAATGATAAACTTAGCTATAATCTAATGCTAATTGCTGCAAAACTGAAACAGATGGAAATATATATTGCACGTTTTCAGCAGTTACCTTCAAACGTGTGTCACATTTAGAAACAAATGTCTCCTAACTCACTGGTATTTTATTCTCGTCTTTGATTTTGACGCAGGACTTCCTGGCCATGTTTGTTCATCACCTGGCGACGGTGAGCCTGATCAGCTTTTCCTATGCCAACAACATGGTGCGGGTGGGCACCCTGGTCATGTGCCTGCACGACGCTTCCGACTTCCTGCTCGAGGTCGTTGAGACGTAAAAAGCAGCCGCTTGCCAATTACGGATGGAACAAGGACAAGACAGCGTAGCTTTATAGTTGACTTTCTTTGTCATCAGGCAGGCAAAATGGCCAACTACGCCAAGTATCAGCCTCTGTGCGACCTCTTTTTCGGCCTATTTAGTTTGACCTTCATCGTCACGCGGCTCGTCGTGTTTCCAATATGGTGAGTCTGAAAGTGGTTTGTTTTGACTTTTTGTGTTTTTATCCCAGACACTAACAGCATTCACATGTTCTCCGTGTGCTTGTCGGTTTCTGGCTTTCTTCCACATTCCTTCTCGAGAGGACTTTTAAATTGCTCAGCGGCGTGACTGAATGCAGAGGTGGCAAATCCAGGTCCAGAAAATAAAAACTAGATCTGCCAAACGATTCATTTTTTAAATCAGATTAATCACATCTTAGAATTTTCACTAATCACCTTAATCGCTTAACTAAAAAGGCTATTTATTAACATTTTTTGCCCGCTATATATATATATTTTTTTTTTTTTAAATGACCCCAATAGTTTGACATGAATAAATATTCTCAATGTCAATGTCTCAATGTCAATGTCATTTAATAAATGGCAAACATTTATTAAATGCTTTAATGCATTTATTGCTCAAAGACAACCTGTGCTACCTTGAACGTAGCCATCCGCTGTCAGCTAAAGGATCATCTGCGGTGAAAATTAATAGTGTGCTTAATCTGCATTAATACTGGTACATGATTAAGGAGATAATTTTTTTGTGATTAATCAATGAGTTAACGCTTTAACTTTGACAGCACTAGTTAAAAACCCTGCCACAGTTTGGCTTTAGCCCCAGGTGCTAGCTAGATACTTCCCTAGCTAGCCAGTAGCTTGTTTACCTGCTAGGGAGGTAGCTAACTAGCTAGCACAAGGAGCTAAAGCCAGATTGTGGCAGGGTTTTTACGTTCTGGACCTGAAATGTGAGTGTCAATGCTTGTTTTTCTATTCGCGAGATTGACTGGCGACCGGTGCCTTCTCTCACCATTTACTGACCTCCCAAATACAGTAAGAACTTTTCATTTTCAAATCTTCTTGCCAAAATTATGCCCAACTGTGATGATATCCTCGTTATGGGAGATTTTATTTATGTGTTCTGTCCTGAATTTTTTATTTTTTTATTTTCTTTTTAACTCCATGTAAAGCACTTGATATATATACACAGCGATGTATATATATATGTTTGTTATGTTGATATGTTTGTTTTGAAAGTGCTTTAATGAAGTTGAGTTGTGAAAAGTCAGCCGGAGTTTATCCTGCAACCCAATTGTGGTTGAAGTGCTCTTGAAGATGGGTGGAGGACACAGACATAGTCACCATCTAGTGCCCTAGCACCAAAATGGAGGCTGCTAGCCACCGATAGGAAATGGATGACCCTGTCCACTGTAAGGCGATCGTGGATATTTAGTGTCAGTGTTCCCGCTCATAGGAGAAATGTATCCCTCAAATAGGGGGAAGGGAGGCGGGCTCTGATGACAATCTCCTGTCAATCAATTTGAGCTTGAAAAGGATGACCTCATCATGTTTCTTTCAGAATCCAAGCTGGAGTTACCGTAGACATAATATACTGTACAATAGATGCCTCAATGATCATTTGATGAGACAGGTTTACTATACATGGTACACGACAACACCTTACTATACATAGTAGTTAAAAAAAAAAAGCCTTTCTTATGGTCATCTTTTTAAAAATGTCATGATTAAAAACAAAAACAAAACAAAAAACCCCCGCCTTACTATACATGGTGGTTTAAAAAGCCCGCCTTACTTAAAAAGTAAATAAATAAATTGCCTTACTATACATGGTCATTTAAAAAAACAAACAAAAAAAACGCCTTACTAGACATGGTGGTTTTTAAAAAGCCCGCCTTACTTAAAAAAAATAAAATAAAAATTGCCTTACTATACATGGTCATTTAAAAAAAAACAAAAAAACAAAAACGCCTTACTATACATGGTGGTTTTAAAAAGCCCGCCTTACTTTAAAAAAAATGTAAAAAAATTGCCTTACTATACATGGTCATTTAAAAAAAAAAAAAAAAAAAAAAAATTGCCTTACTATACATGGTCATTAAAAAAAAAAAAAAAAAAAATTGCCTTACTATAAATGGTCATTAAAAAAAAACAAAAAAAAACGCCTTACTATACATGGTGGTTTTAAAAAGCCCGCATTACTTAAAAAAAAAAAAAAAGCCTTACTATACATGGTCATCTAAAAAAAAAAAAAAAAAAAAAATGCCTTACTATACATGGTGGTTTTTAAAAAGCCCGCCTTACTTAAAAAAAAAATAAAAAATTGCCTTACTATACATGGTCATTTAAAAAAAACTATACATGGTGGTTTTAAAAAGCCCGCCTTACTTAAAAAAAAAAAAAAAAAGCCTTACTATACATGGTCATTTAAAAAAAACAAAAAAAAAAAAAACGCCTTACTATACGTGGTGGTTTTAAAAAGCCCGCCTTACTTAAAAAAAAAAAAAAAAAAAAAAAAGCCTTACTATACATGGTCATTTAAAAAAAAAAAAAAAAAAAAGCCTTACTATACATGGTCGTTGAAAAATGTTTTTGGGATGTCTGCATTCAAGTTTCATCACATAAATGTAAAAATGGGCAATTTTTTTTTTTTTTTAAACAGGAGAGCGACAATATACATACAGTTGTATGATATGTCTCCTACAAGCTGCTGTGGTGATGGTCAACCCGGTTGTACTGTGCCGTCCCCAGGGTCCTGAACTCCACCATGTTTGAGAGCTGGCACATTGTGGGCCCGTTCCCGTCATGGTGGCTCTTCAACTTGCTGCTGGCGGTGCTGCAGCTTCTGCACGTCATCTGGTCTTACCTCATCGCCTCCATCGCCATCAAAGCCGTCCTGAGGGGCAAGGTGGGTCCAAAAAGTCGGGGCTCAGGTTGCTATATTTTGGCTAGTTGACTTGAGGACTTGCATCAGCTTTTAACACTTGTTTGTGTACGTTGAAGTCTACTTCACCATCCCAATGTATTTTTGTGTGTGTATATACATATTTATTTCTGTGTCGTCTCTGCAGAAGCTGTTTGGTTCTTCTCCCTGTGGACTGACAGACTCCATCTTTCTTTCTGTTTTTGTGCTTTGAGTCTTTTTCTTCCTCACTTTTTTTGTGTCCTCTCGCCGTGCCTTTGATGACTTTACACTTCTTTCACGCTGTAAGTCTTAATGTAGGCGTGTGAAATGTTTTGGATTGATTATCTTTCTCCAAAATGATACAGTACCACCATTTGGAAAGTTACAAAAACAAAAAAATCTTTATCGGTTGACAAAAATATAATAATAAGACACATGAAAAAGTCTCATCTAAAATTGAACAGCAATCAACCATTTTGTTTTGAAGCAGCCATCTTAGATGAACTCCAACTCGGGAATTTGTCCTAATTGGAAGCAGGACTATTAATTTGTAGGCTTCCCTCTTTGAAGGTGGGCAAGGACGTGCGCAGCGACGTGGAGAGCAGCTCCGAGGACGAGTCGGCGACGGACCGAAGCGGCACCAACATGATGATGACGCATGCGCAAAAAGTGGAAAACGGCACCAACGGACACTGCGCTGCCGCCAGAAGCAGACAGCACGCCACGCCGACATGACCTCATCACAACCGTTTGGTGACCAGTGTGAGATTTTTAACGGTCAGGTGAACTTCATGAATGGCTCACACTGGATCACATCCTGACCTGTTTGTTTTTTGGACCGTTAGGTGATGACATGCGGGACAAACCAAAACGTTAGTTCACTACTACGTGCTACTGTTTTTACATTTATTTTTTATTTCCTACGATAATATGAATGGATAATATATAATATATGGATAATATGAATCTATAGCAGAGTTTCCCAACTGTAATGATGAAAGGCACACTAGACTTAAAAGCACTTCATGGCCACAAAAGAGTATTTTCAGCACATACTTACAACCCCTAGCAAAAAGTATGGAATCAGCAGTCTTGGACGAGCACTCATGCCATGGACCATTTTTTTTTCAATTTCCATCACAGGTTTTCAATTGGGTTGAGATCTGGGCTATTTGCAGGCCGTGACATTGACTGGATGCGTCTTTCTCCAAGGAATGCTTTCAGTTTTTGCTCTGTGGCATGTTGGAAAATGATTTCATCATCCCCAAACTTTTTTTTTTCAATGGAAGGGATAAGAAAGCTGTCCAAAATGTCAATGTAAACTTGTACATTCATTGAAGATTTAAGCACTGCATTTGCCTGACATGCAGCCACATGTCATCAAGGACTGTGGGAATTGTGATGTTTTCTTTCGGAAGTCCTCTTTGTAAATCTCACTGGCACATACATTGACTCCAGCTTCTTCCCATTTCGTCTTCATTTGTCTTGTTGTGCATTTTCTGTTTTCAAGACATATGGCCTTTAGTTGTTTGTCTCGACGCTTAGATGTCTTCCTTGGTCTACCAGTACACTTGACTTTAACAACCTTCCCATGCTGTTTGTACTTGGTCCAGAACTTCGATACAGCTGAATGTTAACAGCCCACATCTTTGGCAATCATTTAGTGTTTCTGAAAGCCAAGATGTTGCACTTTGCAATGACCTTATGACTATTTGATGCTTTGTAGCTGAGTTTGAGCTACAGAATAAAACATTTGAGTGAGTGCTCATCCAAGACTGGTGATTCCATACTTTTTTGCTTGGGGTTGTATATCTCCATTGTGGTCACAAATTAGTAAATTGTGTGCTCAGTCCATCTACATGGTTACCATCTTAGTAAAAGTGCATTTAATTCTTTTATATGTGTCAAAGCTTGATGAACAAAGATACATTTATTGTAAACAATTTTCTAACCATTTGAGTCAACTTAGATAACTTTCATACAGAATTTTTTTCATATGGAATTCTTGCATAAAGACCAAAAGTCTTCACGTGAGTTTCATAAGTTATCATTCTTCGTCAACAACTGCGTACAAACTTCTGTATTCACCATAATTAAATCATGCAAATGCCCCGTTTGGGGAGGCTGGTACAGTCTTGTCAGTCTTTCATCACCGATGGATCCTGGTTTTCGGCGGCCGTTTTGAGTTCCCGTCGCCTCACCATGTAGCGGTAGGCCCGCATGCTGCACAGGTAGCCACCGTAGAGGGTCAGCAGCATCATGCAGGAAGAAAAGGTCCGGTACCCAATGTCTGCCAAACGCTTGCCAGTGATCATGGTGGCAACCTTGATGAGGAACAAGCACAGATATTCAGCTCACAAACTTTCAATGTCGATTCAAGTGTAGCGCACAAAAAAAAAAAAAAAGGACTAGCTACATTTATTGGACTACGGTACTTAAACTGTCACACTTCAAACTTATTGTGCCACCAGATGGGGCTAAAGCAATAGTAAGTAGTATGTGAGTATTCAGAAAACAACAGGGTATGTTTCCAAAACAACTTTTAAGAGGTGATTTACTATATAGCAAATTATTTAGATGGTTATGGCTTGATGTACGTGTATATACTACAAAAAATATTAAAAAAAATATTATTCTATTAAAAATAATTACAAACCACATTTTTAGTTTCCACCTTTGGGTACTTAAGATCAACATTTGTTCTACAGAGCTTGACACGAATATTTTTTTTTTCGCCAGCTAGTCACTAAATGGTCAAGTAAGTCGTAATATAGGTCATTTCAGGGAACGAGACATGTTTATTTGGCTTACTCACGCGAGCGTGTGTCAAAAGCATGACGTACTTTTCCTCAAGTAGAACTAAATTAACATGCAAACAATACTATCGCGTAGGTAGAGCTACCTCAATGTACAATGTTCTTGATTTCTTACCAGTCTTTTCTTCAAAATGTGGTAAATCGTCCTTTTACAGTCCTCAATGTCAGTGGAATTAGCAGAAATGCTAACACACAATATCGTAAGTTACGGAAGCCCAGACGGTAGTATTCTTCTTCTGATTCATTTCGTCTGTTCACAAATCCCACAGCGCCATCTAAAGTGTTTACGCTGCACTGTATATAGTACCTCGATTTTAACCTCTCAAATTCACTGTCCTTAGTGTTATTCTAAAATAACAACAACAATAATAATAACTTCATGTCATACTTACATTTCAGGATGTGGTCATTATAGACACAAATTTCGTATTAATAGTTTGCATCCTTCACGAATCACGATCCATCACGGTGTTGTTTCCGCGCCTTGTGTTTTTCTTCATCTCACGTAAAATAAGAGTACTATGTTCATTTAACGACAAAACATTTAATAAATAAATATTACCATTATGCATGTTTTACATTGTATTTTTTTACGACAGGGTAGTGCATTTAAAGAAGTTGTATCTACAGGGAAGCATTTCAGCGTTACTCCACATGCACTTTACAATGGCAACATGTACGAGCGTCGCTGAAGGCAACGAGGACATCAACGAACCCGGCGCGGCTCTATTTGGAAACTTTATCAATTATTACACCTTTAACCCACCGGAGAATCGATTAAGTCTGATTCCCAGCACGCTTCTCCTCGATTTGGGTTACAACGACAGCCGTCAAACAACACTTCTGCTGGACGTGGGCTGTAACTCGGGGGTTTGTGGAACCATCCTTCCTTCTATCTAACCTAATATTTGCTACGCTAGCGAATTCACGTCAGGATAGTTCGCAAACATTCGCCTAGAGTTTTAAAACTCTTCAACATACCTTTGCGGGTTGTCAAAGATGGGAGTAAAAAAAAAAAAAATAGATTAAGACACAATGCTAGTTAAATCGAACAAGTTCTGTATTTGTTTTCCTCGAATGTTAGGAACTCAGCATAGCCCTCTACAAGCACCTGGTGGAGACGCCAGGCGAAACCAACGTTCACCTCCTGGGCATGGACCTGGACGAGAGCCTCATTCGGCGAGCCCGGGAGAACAACCCCCTTAAGGGCGGCGTCACCTTCGCCCAGCTGGACATCACCGGTGACTGCGCGCCGCTGCGGGAACACCTGGCCCGATACGGCCGCTCCAGCTTCCACCTGACCTTGTGCCTGGCCGTCACCATGTGGGTCCACCTGAACCACGGCGACGCCGGCCTACTGCGGTTGCTCTCCCGCCTGGCTGAGCTCAGCCGGCACTTGCTGCTGGAGGCGCAACCCTGGAAGTGTTACCGCTCGGCGGCCCGCAGGCTCAGGAAACTCGGTCGCTCGAACTTTGACCACTTTAAGAGTCTGAAAGTGCGCGGGGACGTGAGCGAGCAGGCCCGGGAACATCTGGAGAAACATTGCGACATGGAGTTGGTGCGCAGCTTCGGTAGCACCGCGTGGGACAGGAACTTGCTACTTTTTAAGCGGAAGTGAATTGGAAGACTATTGATATGAATGGAAATGCTATTATTTCCCCCCCAAAAACAACAAAAATGCAAGTCTCAGTGGAAAGAAATAGAACCCTACTGTATTATATCTTATAAAAACAATAACATATTTAAATAGAATGTGAAGACAGTTTGTGCATTTCATGTTTCAGTGCTTGTTGACATTGTGCTGCTCATTCAGTGGGTACCTTATCTGCCAGGGAGCAATAGAACACAGAAATATTCACATTTGTAATAATCCAGCTGTTCCCTTATTTTATTGTAAATTGAATTTCAAACAATTTAACCTCAAGTTTGAAATTTGAAGATTAGAATACAAATGTAAAACACTGATACTGCACAATTTAAAAACTATAAAAGCAAATCTTGCTAATTTTATCTACTCACAGTTGTAAAAAGTACTTTAAAAATGAACCATTGACATTTTTTTAAAATTTATTTGTAATGTTTAACATTTTATGACTGCAGTTGTTTATTTACCGTGGCTTTTTCTGTGAAAACAAGAACAAACACGCCAGTGCAATTTTAATCATTTTAATTACAGAGTACTAAAAATAACATTACATAAAATGTCTTTTTTTAAAAGAAACCATTGAATATTACAAAGGTCTGTAAATCTTGTAAAGTTAGGATATAAAAAAATCTTTGAACAGTGGTGCATAATTGAGAAGAAAAATAATTTCCAATAAAATGTACAGTATATATTAACTGTTCTACGTAAAAAGTATGAGATGGACAACACAAAACTGACATACGAGATGAGTCGCCGCCGCCATTTACCGCGACACGTAAACGCACACAACTCAACGTATGTAATCATTAAAAAAAAAAAAAAAAAAAAAAAAAAAAGACATTTACAAGTGACAAAGACCGATGAGTGTTCCCCAATATCAAACCCTCACTACACTGGCCTTGATTCCATCATACTTTATCCACAGGTTTTTTTTGAAACTGTACACAAAATGGAGGCGCAAACCTCAAAAGTTGATCGTTCCGCCACGAGGAGGTTCACGCGTCTTATATGCTACTTTACAAGCGCGCAATCAGATCCACTGACAGCTCAACGGGAGAGACTATACACACACAAGAAGGGGATTTTGTGAAAGGGGGGGGGGGCATGCTTACAATGTGCTCCAGCCCTTGTGAGGATGCTTTTTTATTTTTTTTTTTATTTTTTTTTTTATTAGCTCACCAAATGAAGGCCAAGCCATGTCCAGGAGGTATTTCATCATCTTCATCATCATCATCATCGTAGTCGTCGTCATCACATTTCTTGTTTTGGTAAACCGAGGGAGGCGGAAGATGAGAAGTTTGGGTCCAAAATGGCGGCGTGTAGCTTGAGTCCCCCTGAGTTAGTGCGAGCGTCAAGAGTCAAGGCAGACGCCGCTGGCGCCTTTTAAGATGCTCAAAGAAAAAAAGAGCCAAGAAATACAAAAAAATAAAAATTCAATGCTAAGCTCACAGTTAGCGTTGGAGAGTCAAGCTTGTTAGTGTGGTGTGGGGGGAAAAAAAAAAAAGAAACAAAAGAGTCCTGCTCATTTCCTGAAAACTGCTTTTCTTGTGTAGCGTCCCACCACAGGTGGGCGTGTGCTTTGTGTTAGCAGTCGTGAGTTGAGGGGGGTCCGGTTTGCGTGTGTTGCTGGTAACGAGAGTTAGATGAGGGGGGCCGTCGTGTCCACCGTCGTCAGGCCTTTGCCGGGGTCCAGGCCGGCGAAGAAGCGCACGTCGCGGTCCTTGTCCGACTGCAGCGCCATCACCGTTTCCTCCAGCTCGTCCGACGAGGCGCAGCCCGCCTCCTTGAAGTAGGCTGAACATGCAAGACAGCACAAAATGGGGGTATGGGGGAGGTCAGCTGGCTTAGTGGCAGAAAAGGAATCACAAGTCAAGCTATTGCTTGCCTTGTGGATGCTGGCAAAAAAAAAAAAAAAAAAAAAATCTGATTGGTTATGGTGTTCCCGTTTTTTAGTGCCGTACCTTTCTCCATGACGCTCTGCCGCAGGGCTTTGGCCACCAGCACGCGCACGTTGGCGACCGGGTCCGATGAGAGGCTGAGCAGGCTGGGCAGCAGGTGCTGGCTGAACTGATCCATGGGCATGCAGTCCTCCTCCACCACCGCCTGGATCACACGACGACGACGACGACAAATGAAACATGTTGAAGTGCGGAGGGACGACACATCCAAGTAAGCGTTTGACGGACGCCGCAAACTGGCTTACCTGGCAGATGAAGGCGAAGGCTTGCCGTCCCACCCATTTGGGACAATGGCAGAACCGGACGGTCAGCTCGTTGATGAAGTTCACGCCCAAATCATCCGCACCGCTCGAATACAACTTCTGGAGGATCTCCACCACCTGACAACATCCATCCATCAGATTTGTTTAAAAAAAAAAAAAAAAAAAAAAAAAAGGGGCCTTGAAGTGAACCTTGCGGGATGCCAAAATTCCACATTGACTCTTTCATTAAATTGACTCATGGGATTAAATAGAGTCCATCCGTCAAAGCAAAGAACGTTCATGGTAACGAGCCTAATCTGGCATAATTTAACGTACCAGCTTGTAGGAGATCCACCTGACTTCCGAGACCTTATCAGAGCAGAGCGTGAGCGCGATCTGCCTGAGGTAGTCGTACACGTCGTAGTGGCTGTACAACTCGATGATCAGGATCAGCTGCCTAGAGGCGGACCCCAAACAAGTCAAGGAGGAAGCAAATTAGATCATTCTAAGCGCCAACCCACACAATCGGGATGGGAAAAAACGCGCCAATCAAAACGCACTCTGCCAGCTCGTATCGGAACCTCCAGTTGCGGCTGTTGTCGGTCACCATGAACTCTTGCAGCTGGTACAAGTATTCTCTCCGCTTGTCTGCGTGAAGCAACTGGAAGCACAAGATCGCGTACGTCAACATGTCTGTCGTTGACATGGGAAGACATTCGTAGGCTGTCGAGTGGGTGCCAACGCGACAGCTGGCACACTCATTGGACAGCTGAAAATGCAAAATAGTAACACCGACAACACATGCGCTGCTAAATTTAACCCATTCACATGTTCATTGAAGCAAAACCTTTGCTCCCGGCTGTTTTACTGCATTTTGACTGATTTTGCAAGGTCCACAGAATATTGTGTTCTATTGCTATAAGAATATGGAAGCTACCAAAAGAAAGATTAGAGTCTTTTCTTTCATCAGGGAAAAAAAAAAAAAAAAAAAAAAGTATATTTGTATCATTTTCCTTTTTGCAGCAATTAGCATTTGAATATAGCTAAATTTCATCAACATTCACAATCTTGGTGAAAATACTGGCAAAAAGAGCTTGTCGCAACATTGCCCTGGCTTATCTCTTATACTCTGCTGCCACCTGCTGGCCATTTTCTTTTG
Organism: Festucalex cinctus; assembly: GCF_051991245.1. Taxonomy (NCBI): domain Eukaryota; kingdom Metazoa; phylum Chordata; class Actinopteri; order Syngnathiformes; family Syngnathidae; genus Festucalex; species Festucalex cinctus. The sequence goes on along the minus strand of NC_135418.1, from coordinate 27,184,142 downwards.
TAATAACGACCATTGATTTAAATGGATACTTGACTCGAACAATTTTCAGCAGTGAAAAGTTCATATTTTGTCCAAAATGAATTTGATAACCATTTATTTTTCTTGTAAAATTAATACAAAAAAAAAAAAAGAAAAAAAGAAGAAATAATTTTTCTTCTTGCTGTCGACTGATGATGACATCACCTGTGCTGTGGAAACAGGTAACGGCTAATCATGGCTCACCTGTTTTCTGAGTTTGGTCAGCAAACTGAGCCATGATTGGTCGTTACCTACTTCCTCAGCACAGGTGATGTCATCATCAGTCAACAGCAAGTAGAAAAATTACTTCTTTTTTTTTTAAAAAAAAAAAGGTACTAATTGTACATGAAAAATAATGAAGTTACAACATGAATTATAGACAAAATATAAACCTTTTTTACTGCTGAAAATGGCTCAATGAGTCAAGTGTTCCTTTAAGCGACCTCTTCAGGTCAGAGGCTGCATCAAATCCTACTGTATGCTCAAGCATAGGGGAAATAAAACAAAAAAACAAAACATATACTGTAAATAGGTTTTGGGGACCGTGGCAATATATAAAATAGAACCTTTTTATACATTTTTGGGAGAAAATTAGTTATTTTTTAGAAGGTAAAATAGCATAATATATAAGTACAAATAAAAATAAAATAATAAAAAAGTAAATAATAATAATAATAATAATAACCAACTTAAATGAGGCTTAATTTGTTTTACTATTTGCTGCCTGGACAAGATGCCCACTTTGGATGTATTTTGTGATTAAGAGCCTTCCCGATTATCATTTATCTTACTGGCTGAACATGCTGCTCATCTACCATTTATGTTGCCATCATAACGGTCTGCCCATTTATTTTTCAGTCTGAATAGTCTGCCTGGCGTGAGACCATTTTGTACTAAAAAATAGTAAAGTTAATACTCCAACAGTCAATAAATTTTAACTGCTTAAAATAAAAGTATGTATCACCATATTAGGGGAATATTTGTTTTACCCCTAAAAAAAAAATTATTTCAAGCAATAAAATTGTGGCGATAAATGAAGACGTCGTAGACTAAAACAACGTGCTAACAAATGTCCTAATGGTCTTTTTTTTTATTGGCGTTTTATAAAAGGGGAAGCAGATTCTCCCGTCATACCTTGAGGAAGTCATAGAGGTGCTTGAGGACGCCGATGCGGACCTCGTCCAGGTCCTTGAGGAAGCCGTTGAAGATGGGAACCAGATCGGCCGCCGTCAGTTGGTCGCCCAGGATGACCGCCAGCTCGTGGATGGAGAACGCCAGCGTGCGGCGCACTTTCCACTGCCAGAGAAGGGAGGCAGACGCACAAAGTGGATGAGCTGTATAAAAGGCAGAACACTGGAAGCAAAACATCTGAGTTTTTTATAGCAATAAAAATCCTCCAGAAAACCACCAACGTTCTGTTATTAGGCCATTACAATTTTTAACCGTAAACAATCGCATGATTTCAATAGCTAACTTACAATTAATCGCAAATTTTATATCTGTTCTACATGTACAATGAAAATATTTTTCATACTCTTGTTAACACAAAAGTGTGGAACAGTACAGTAATTTCATAATTCATAAAATTGAGTTCAAATTAAAAAAGATGTGCATTACTGGTTTAAAAAAAAAAAAAAAAAAAAAAAAAAAATAAGTGTGATATTGATTGAAGACTGATTGTTGCCAGTCCATTTACCATTTAATTGACTGTCCAGGCAGGCTGCCTATTTATCTTGGTGCCTAAATGTGGTAGCCATTTACCATTTATCTTGCTGCCTTAACAGACAATCCTTTTCCCCTATTCTTGGATGCCTAGTTATCATTTAACTTAGCCACCCATTTGCCTTTTTAGTTTACTGCCGAGGCCCATTTACTTTTTTAGTTTGCCAATGAAGGAGACTGCCCATTTACCAGCCTTTTGCCTAAGCATACAATCCATTTTACTCTTTAATTTGTTACCTATATATATACACACACATATACATATACATATATATATATATATATATATATATATATATATATATATATATATATATACACACACACACACACACATATATACATATAATTATTTTTTTCATTTATTATATGTTTTTTCAATTTGGTATGATTTTTAGTTTATTATGAATGCTTTTTCATTCATCATTTATGTTTTTTTAATTTTATTTTTCATTTCTTTTCATTTTTTTCCCATTAAAAGTATGTTTTTTTTAATTTACTTGTTATACAGCAGAGTATATATTTTCTAACTCGTCTCGCCGAGACGAATCCGCGGCTGCCCGTATGTCCGCGGAAATCTGCGAAACAGCGAGGCCGCGAAAGACGAACCCGCGATAAACAAGTGAACACTGTGATTAGGAAGAGATGTTGCCAAAGCATGGCACATGAGCATTTGTGCAAAAACAAATTACATCCTAAATTTCAACGTAAGAGGGTTTTCTTCACCTCAAAGCCGTCGCTCCTGTGCCTTACCTGCACATCGGTGGCCAGCGTTTCGTAGGTGTCTTTGAGGCAGTGCCAGTTCTGTCGACCCAGAGTGAGCGCCACGCCCGGCAGGCTGAAGGCACAGTGCTTGGCAATCTCCGTGTCAACCGTCTGAGCCCGCGCCGGGTCCGTCATGGAGAGGTACTGATCCAGCAGCTGCTGGGGGATAACATTCTGCAAGGCCAGGAAGACAAGTTAGCAAGTTTGCAGATTGACAAACCACTTTCAAATCATAATAAGTAATCCATAGATGCACTGACCTGGACTTTAGGCTTGTCTTCACACACGGAATCATCTTTACCCTCTTCCTCTACACTTTCAATGAGTTCAGACACCTGAAGTACAACACCATGTTGTAAAACCAAACAGGAATAACACCAACTCTTGACATCCAGACACTCATACCAGAACTGGGGAGTCAGGCGGAGACTCTTCCGGATCTTGCAGGGGTTCCGTCTGCGTCTCCTCAATTCCTTGCTCCTGGACCGGACACGTCTCGGTGACGGAGTGACTTTCCGTCGTTTGCTCCTCCTTAGCGAGGTTCTCCTCGGCGTCGGCCTGAACCTCCACCGATTTGTTCTCCACAAGCGGGCTGTCGGCGTCGCTTTCAGTGGGGGAGTCCGACGGCTGGCTTTCCGTGGGACTGTCGTCAGACGGGCTATCGAGCTGAGCGGCCTTCAGAGCCGCAGACAAAACCTGAACTTGAGCTGGGGCAGAAAATTAGCCAATTTCAACAACTTGGGCCGAAAAGGATTTATTTACTAAATATTAGGGCTTGGCGATATGGCCAAAAAAATAAAATCTTGATTAGTTTAGTCAGTCAGGACTAGTACGATTTCAATCCATTTTAATCTCAATGAACCCAACAAACGTTTACCGGTATTTAAAGGTTTAATTTATTCAAAAATAATTCCTGCGCAAAACATTCAGACAACATTAATGTACAGTGTTCACTCATTTTCTGCTGGGGTTATGTTCCAAAAAAATACCTGCAATAAATGAAATCCGTGAAGTAGTTAACTTTATATTTTACTCACCACACAGTTTATACACACAGGAATGTACTTTTTTTTAAAAAATTTTTAATTTTTTTTTTATGAACAAACATTCTCCATGTTCAAACCGTAAAAGCGAGGGAACACTTTATACGGATTCCAAATCAGTTTCAATTCATAGTTTGTGCCTAATTGGCACAATTAAGTAGTTGGTAAGCTATTGTAAACATGTCGTGTAAACCACCCATCCTGCATTCTGTCACTTTTGGAAAGTTAGAACTCACAGTAACATCTGGATGTAACAGAACATAAGAACAACAACTTTTAATAATCCAGAAGACAAATTTGATTTCACCATTTTGCAAATTTTCAACAATTAGATTTTCAAGATGACCATTAATCAAATTGGATTTATTGCCCAGCCCTAATCGTATCGTTGCCCATCAGCTCTGCCAGTGACGTACGGTATGACTAAAGTAAATTTTTTTCCACATTATCCTAATGTCAAATGTGTAAAAATAAGGTTGCGAAATGGTGTGCCACGTTGTGGCGTCCACTCACCTTGGACATCCGGGTCGTCCATGTGCGGCTGCAAACAGTCTAAGACCATCTGAATCTGGTCGCTTGTAGTCTTTCCAGTACCGGCCTTGGAATCGGGAAGGCTTCCGAAATCTTCCGCTTCCCTCTGCTCCTCTTTCCTCACCTCCTTCTTCTTCTCAATCACGTCCCCCATTTGACAGTTAAGCAGCTCCAGTTCGCCGCTGATGTCTGGTAAAGGAGGCCTCCAAAAATGGAAGGAGTTAAAGTTCTCATCCGCCTGCGTGGTTTCTTTGGCGTTCCTGGCGTTGTTGCCCGCATGCGCCAAACTGCTGAACGGTTCCCCTTGAGCGAAGATGTGGCTGTTGTCGTCGTAGTTCATCTCCTCGGCCGCCGGCACGTGCTCCGGCGACGGCGTGGCACGGCCGTCTTGGTTGGGAGGAGTGTGAGCGATAGTTCGTTCCGTGCGGCGGCTGCTGCTGATGTCGGCGCAGTTGAGGGAGTTTAAGGAGCAGTCACTAGAATGACAAACACAAGAATGCTAAAAGTTTCCCCAACATAAATCTGTCTAATGCAGGAAATGATCTAATTTATCCATTTGTGAATGTTTTGAAGTGTAAGATGCATTCAGGGATCCGTTACCAACACATTAAATTTCCATAATTTGTCAAATTTCTTAAATGTTTTGAGTAATTTTACTTTCCAGCCAAAATGAGCTGTCATACGTATGGTATGCGTATGCTGACAGTCAGGCCCAACGTTTTGTTAGAAATTTAAATGGAGGTCAAATGTCTATCAAAAAAAAAAAAAGAAAAAAATTTTTACACATCAAAAAGTTTGAAAATTGTTCAATAAAGATGTTTTAAGACATTACAACAGAGTCAAGATTGGCATTTGTATTTTAAAAACTTTTGACATCAAGCAGTACCCTGCTTTACCTGTCTGACGTGCACCTTTTAACATCGAGGAGCCCGCCGTCCTCTCTGAAGTGGAGGCCTGCGCTGGTTGGGTTGGCGAAGGTGGAGATGAAACGGCCGAGAGACTGAAAAGCCGCCTGCCGCACCTAAATAAATATTTAAGAACATTATTGTTGCACATTTTTTTATTACCTAAAACAGCTGAATTGCTAATAATTGCTAATAATTTGTGTTGTGAATTGTGCTCTGTAACACATTAAAAAAGAAAGAAAGAAAAAAAAGAAAAAACTAGACAAGCTAACTCCAAGCACCGGCGGAGACAGCACGAGTATGTTGGTGTTTGTGCGTCTTACCCAGCGCGACTGGTCGCTGATGAGGTTGATGAAGAGTGGAGACAACTTTGCACGTCGCACCTCAGGTGAGGTCGAATTGGAAACCATCATGAAGCACTCAGCGCAGGCTTTCCTGATGCCCCACAAGCTGTCTGAGCACAGGTCGAAGAACTTGGGAATCTATGATAAAAGCAGTAAACAGAGTGCCAAACCTGAGTTTATTTTATTTTATTTTTTATTTAAAGGGCCTGTATACAAATAACGTAGTCTCTTGGTGTCTTTGCCAAGCCACCAAGTGTCAAAGTAAACCAGCAAGGTAAATATTGTAGCTGCCCGCTTCCGACAATAGACCGAGACATTTTGTACTTCCAAGCTACGACGACATAGGCTTATTTATATGATAACCACCCCCAAAAGGAGTTTAACCTCCCATGACTTGATTAGCCAGGCTGGGTAAAGATCCACAGCCACAGCACAATTTTGATTGGTAAATTTGTCATTATTTTGGACAGAAACATAAAAACTGTTGCCTGCACATGTGAGAATATTTTTATTTTCTATACGGTCGCTTGCTTTTTTTTTTTTTTTGCTACATTTTGGGTTGCCAGGTTCAAGCACGGCCCCAATCATGGTAATGAACGCCATTCTCGTTCTTGAAGGGGATTGCACACAAGGTAAAAGGTTAATTTGAGGGTGAAAGTGTGCTCTCATTCTTGATCCTTTGGATACTATTTTTACAAAAGAATATTAGAAACAAGATATTAAAATAGCTTGAAATTGTTTTAATTTGTGAAAAAAAAAATGGTATTCATTTTTAAAAGACCAGTTCGTATCCAATGGCTTAAAAGAAACAAAATCAAGAGGAGTAGCATCAGTGGCAAAAATGCTGTTTTAAAAGTTCTTACCAGTAGTTTTTCTGTGGCTTCTTGACCTACAATTGAACAGAACTCTCCAAAATTGGCTGCACAGACCTAGAATACAAGAGGTAGGGAAAGAAAAATGACTTTTGCATGCGTATCTTTTCAAAACTGGCACCAGTCATCCATGGAATTAACATTCCACAGGGAAAATAACGGGGATTTGCGTGCCTGGCTGATGCACAAAATCAAACAAAGTCTAACTTGCATATTTATCACAATAATTCCAACATAGCATAATCCCAGAAAAGCAAAATACCTTACCTTGCGCACTTGGAAGAGTCTGGCGTCGCTGCACAAGTCGCAGAATCGCGGCAGTAAGAGATGCTCCACTGTGTCTTTGCTCAGCATGGTCACCACTTTACACATGATCTGAACACAAACGTAAAGGCACGACAATGCTCAAGTTGTGTTGATGCTTTCTCAGTAGTAAATGTTGCCAAATTGTGAGTGAAAGAGGGAAGAGTGCATCCTCTAAAAAGGCACAATAAATTAGAGCTTGGGAACTTGAATGGCCCCGTGGTTGAACAACTTGGAATTTATTTCATTTTAATAAAAAAAAAAAAAAAAAAAAAAAAAAAAAAAAAAAAAAAAGGGGACGAGATGCCACCAATAACTCAGAACCCAAAGGAAAACAGGCCTTTTAAAACCACACACACACTCAAAGTCACAGATATTAGTGTGGTGATGACGGCGAGTCAGCGATCTTCGTGAAAAACAATAATGGCTGTACCTCATGTGTGGATTTTGTTCTCTAATGATGCAAAATCAATATGTGTCCAATTGCTTGATCAATCAATGGGATCATCGGTAGAAAAATGAATAAACGCTACCTGCAACCTTAGATTTGGCCTTCATCTAAGTCATAAGCAGTAGAGAACAACAACTTTTAGACTAATACACTTAACTCACTTGCTCCCAAAAACATAACATTCTATTTTAAAATGTATTTAAAAAAAAAAGACGTATTTATACGTTTTATTTTTTTAATGCAAGAGCATACAGAAGGTTTTCATGCAGCCTCTCACCTGCAGAGAAAGGGTGGAAAAAAAATGGTCGTAATTACAAAAACGTGCCAGCAGGTGGCAGCAGAGTATAATAGATCAACCAGGGCCATGATGAAAACAAGCTTTTTTCCCCAACAATTCTAAGAAAATTTGTGAATAATGATGAACCTTAGCTATATTCTAATGCTAATTGCTGCAAAACGGGAACAAATAGAAATATTTTTTTCCTCATGAAAGAAGAGACATTAATCTTTCTTTTGGTAGGTTCCATGTTTTTATAGCAATAGTACACAATATTCTGTGGGCCTTGCAAAATCAGTCAAAATCCAGTAAAACAGCCGGGAGCAAAGGGGGTTGCTTTCGTGAAAATGGCTGGGAGGGAATTAGATAATATTTTTAAGTTTTCTGAACACAACATGTAGGGTGGGCAGGGTGAAAACAGACAGGGTATCTTTAACTAACTCCTCCAATCATCATCATAGTGATTGGAGTAAAGGTTGGCTGAATCCTGACTAATCACTCTCGGAGAAGTTAGAAAATTTTCATCTGTGAGCGTCTTCAAACCGGCTGCGGTTCGGCGACAAGAAAGCCCCCGTGCAGTGGACAGGATCGTGTTTGAAATGACAATACTTACAGCAACCGCCTCAATCTTGTAATCGTCGTCGCTGCTGGGTTCGGTGAGGTCCAGCAGAACCGGACAAACTTTGGTCTCCATGTCAGCCTTTGAGATGAGGCCCTGCTCCAGCAGCACCAGCAGCGCCGCCTGGCTGGTCTTTCGCACCTGGAAAAATACAATAAACGCGGACATTTGAAATCAATTTTGAAACGTTTGAGTTTATTGAGATATCAGGGGGAAACAAGGGTTTTGAAATCTTACCTGGTTGTTGGGATCGGTGAGATACCGGACTACGATGGGTACTAAGTATCTGGAGAAAGCGGCAGGGAAGTTGGGCCGACTCTCGTGTAAGAACATCGCGATGTTTGGGACCTGCTCCATCAGCTCGGCTCGCACCGTCGGCTCTGACAAGACAGACACGTATTATTGTCACGTGTGAGGTTCGTATTTGACCAAACATCAGGTGCAGCTATATACTGAAAGCATCTAGTCCATGAGGGGGAAACGGCATCTACCTCCATCTTCTGACATTCTGGCAACTGTCTCCATGACACTAATGAAGTCATTTTCGTTATCGCTGAACTCACGAAGCACATCGAGCAGCCCGCGAGCCACAATCTGCCTAAAAAGCAACAGGAGTGTCGAGTTAGTTCGCCTGCCGGCAACCTGTGCGCACAGGCAGTGTTAATAACACTGTCAGGCAAATTGGGCACACACACACATTGCGAAATCAAATAGCCAAGCTGGTTTACAACAACTAAAAGTTTATTCAGAACAAAAGAGCATTGTGTATGTGCTTTGTGTTTTCTGACCTGCAGGACATGAAAGCGTAAATAATAAATGGCGGCAATTGTTGTGTCAGTAAGCCCACGTTCCAACCGGAAAAAAAAAACCTACGACTGTATATTTGGAGTCTTCTGTCGATACTCTGCTTATTGTGTGGCATTCGTACAGGTATGTGATGAACACTCACCCTGGAATGCAGACATTCACTTAGGCGTCAAAAACAGAGCAGACTAGGACGCCATGTTCATCTTGAATTATGAAAGTAGGCATGAGCATTTCAGGAAACTTTGCTGATCAATACTTGGTAAAAATAAACTATTACTGATTCCCTCATGAGCTGAATTGTATTTATTTTTGAATGGTTGATTGCAAACCGTTTTAGATTTTGCTGCCAAGTTTTCAAAAACCAGCATCTCTCTAAATTGCTCCAAGATATAAGATCTCCACTAAATAAAGATCTCAATTAAATTTACAATGTATTAAACTAAACATTTAAAAGATTTTTGATCAAATTCCAGTCATTAAAAACTCTCCTCGTAGTGTTAAAGATAAATTTACCGCCTAACAATCAATAAACAAGAACAACTTTGTTATAACTTGACATGGAAGAGCAAGCTGACAAGTTCACAGGAAGGCTACAAGTTTATTTATTTATTTATTTATTTATTTTTATTTTTTTAAATCATACTTCCTGCCAGATGTGGCACCACTTTGCAATCCGCACACTGTCGATGATGCCATTTCCTACACCAGGGGTGTTAAGACTCAAAGCACGCTTTGGCTCGCTGGCCAAACAAGATAAACATTTTTTTTTGCACAACTTTAAATGCTTTTAAACATAAATGTGATTTTCTTTTTTATTCCAAAATAAATCAACACTATACGGGCTCTTTATTTGGGCAAATGAGGCCAACATAAATTGCAATAAAAGCGGACAGGTGGTGGTTAAAGAAATCACCAAAATCACTCAAAACATACATAACGACTGCAATGACAAGGAAATAATAAAAGGACAAATTACTTTAACTATTAACACATTTTTTAAATGTTTTAAAAGTAATTTTTTAGTACAAAAAAAAATCCACATTGAATGCTCTGAAGTCCATTGCAACTCCATCCGGCGCGATAAAATTTATCTCAAAGAACAGCCACTAACAAATATGCGCAACCACAGACAAGTGTTTGAGCTGCATGCGGAATGTAAGCAGGGAATGATTGCAGGTTGCCCATTGTTTCAGTAAAACAAGCTCTTGCGCTGCATTATGGGATTTGTAGTTTGTGTGTCATCAGTGCTTCACATCTCATCATTCAAAAATATAATTGTGACATGTACTGGAATTGGAGGAAGAATTGCGGCGGACTGCCTGCCCTACTCTTCAGGGGTGAACTTGCTGTGTGTTGCTACATTTTCGCCATTCACTAGTAGCAAATTCATGCAGTGCATCAAAGCCAAAAGTTAAGCCGAGCTGCAACAAGTTTTGTTGACTGTCGTTAAGACGGAATGATGAGGTTTATTACGCAACAATGTTTTATTGCAATATTCGCAGATGCAGCACATGATGGATTCTTTCTTTTTTTTTTTTTTATTCCTTCTCCAAACTCTTACCTGTTAAAGACATTTTCACTGAAGGCGTACTTCTCTAGCCTCCCAAGTGGCGTCAGGTTGTCCTGGCCTGCATCGAGGAAGGCCGTGATGCGGATGCTATCACACTCTGAACCGTAATCATCAAATCCAACTGCAAGATGAACACGAGGCATTCCTTTTAGTGCCATTAGGCACAACATTCATTCGCCAATCGAGTTTACAGACCAACTGGATTTCATTTGGAAGAATATCACATTTTAAAAAGCTCACATAAAAAGATACCATTTTAATTTGATTAGAAAAAAAAATTTAATTGACAAAATTATGGTCTGTAAAAAAACATTTAGGAACTACAAAGGTAGGAAAATTTAAAAATAGAAGAATAACATTGAAAATTTACTAAAAATTATAAAAACTAAATAGAATTTGATGAGAAAAAAAGTTCTGAATTTACACGAATAAAGTCACAATTTATTCCAAGAATAAACACCACCATATGTAATATGTAACCCTTAAAAAATAAATAAATAAATAAATAAAAAATCACGCATTATTTTACAAAAAGTTATTAGGTCCCCTAAAAGTATGAATACGACAAGAATAGAGACATATTTACATGAATAGATTATAAGATATCACAAGAGCAAATACGCAAGCTGAAATACAAGAATAGAATTAGAATTTTCCAAGAAAAAATAGAATATGAGAATAACCATGATGAATGAAAGGAATCTTAAGGCCGCAAAGAAAATCAGACTAATACTACTAGAATAAAAATATTAATATTATGAGAATAAGGGTCATAGTTTATCAATGAATAGCCATGTTATCAGAATTATGGTTGAATAAATGTTCTTTAAAAATACAACTTTGTTCTTGTAATATCACTTTTTTTTTTCTTATGTACTTACAATCATCCATATCGTCATGGCCATCTTCGAAGTATAAAGATAGACCTGAAATGATAAAACGTGAAGGTGAAAAAAATTAGCGGTCATCAACACACCAGCACCTGCTGATGCATCACACAAAATGACTTCTCGGTCGATCACATTAACGACGTGGGGACAAAGTCTGCCTCAGTGAGAGAAGGCCAGGGTGAATCAGCCTGCGACAGCATCACTTTGTGAATGCAAATTAAATTGTCAGCGTACCAGCGAGTTAACAATTTTGGCATTTCCCAAATGTCCAAAATCTAACCGCGGCCTTGAGAAGTTGTTCAACAGTGTTTAATCATGGGCTGGTTGACTGCCAAGTGCAGCACCAACACACCAGTCGACACAACAGAATAGATGCATGGCTTCCAGTCCATAATGCGCACATCCAAAAACCGTCGCAGGCAGAAAGAAGGTGTTGGCAGCCGGGGGTTAAAAAAAAAAATAATCTGATCAAGAGATTATGTTGTGGGTATTTGCCTGCTGGTTGCTGGTTAGAGGCCGAGCAAGAATTCAACTCCTGCGGGGGGAATCTCTCACACTCACTCAAGCTGAATTTGTTAATCATGTGCTTTACTGATTTGTTCCCATGGTTACCGGTACTTGTTATAGATGATATACTGTACAGCGCTCTTGTTTCTGAAAGAGTAATTGTTGCTGAATCTCTTTTTTTTTTTTTTTTTTTTTTTTTTAAACAAAAAACAAAAACCCCACTAATTTAGGGAAAGGGTGGGAATCAGAGATAAAGGCGAAAAATAGACTTTTATTTGACAAGTAATACATTACAAAAACACTAATTAAACTAATTAAATTAGGCAAAATTATAATAACTTTTTCATTTGATCCAACCCAAAAACAGAAAGAAAAATACAACATTAACATTACGTAACAACACAGTACTCGTAATATTTTTTTCCCCTCGTACAATTAATATATTTTGGATCTCATTATAAAATCCATCATTAACCATTTAATACAACATTTATTTCTAGTCTATATAATGTTGCCTCAGCACAAATGTGAGTGTGTGAGGTACAAGGCTAGGAATGTTAGTCACATTTCGAGATGGCCTCTAATTCTTCCTAATTAACCGGTTTAAAATAACACTGTCAGCCAGTCTCATGTGATCGTGACACATAATGGCGAAGCCTGCTGAAATATTCATTTGGTGTGTACGCTATCGAAATAGCATACCCGCAATACAATAGCAATGGATTTGACTAGTTTAATTTAACTTTTGAAGGGTAGATTTCATCGATTAGATTTGTGATTCTCCAGATATGTTATGGGCCCCGCTAGTTGTGCAAAGGCTCCTTCTAGTAGTGTGTGAAGAAGCACTGGAATAAATATTCAAATTGTGCAAAATGTTACAGTGGCTTAAATGTTTATTTAAACCAGTCCATTACAATGCAGTTCAGTTGTATTTGGCTTTTAACTACATTAATAGTCACATTCATTCTTGTGTTTTCAAACATTTATTTTGGCACAATCTTTATTAATCTAAGTCTTGGGTGCAAATTAATACATTTAAAAAAAAAAATCATTGAAGTTTTCCATATTTAAGCGCAGTGTCAATATTCAAATTGCACACGGAGTTTACTTTTTAGGAATAATAACTTGGGTGTACCACGCTGCTGTATTATAATGATGGTCTCAGAAAATTAGAATATTGTGATAAAGTCCTTTACTTTCTGTAATGCAATTAAAAAAAGTCATACGTTATGGATTCATTACAAATCAACTAAAATATTGCAAGCCTTTTATTATTTTAATATTGTTGATTATGGCTTACATCTTAAACAAACCTCAAATATCCTATCTCAAAATATTAGTATATAAATCATATATAATCACTTGAATCGTCTAATTAACTCGAAACACCTGCACGTGTTTCCAAGTAAATCCAGAATGTATGACATGACATTTTTGTTTATTTAATTGCATTACGGAAAATAAAGAACTTCATCACAATATTCTAATTTTCTGAGACAGTCCTCTAAGTATTTTCTTAGGTTGTTACAGCAGCACAATAGTCTCACAATATTCCTATATGAACAACCAACAAAGTTAGAATTTAAAATTGAGTTAAAATGATTTATATGTAATCTATAAGAAATTAAAAAATAGGTTTGTTGATTTATTTGACATACACTCGCTCGATTTGTGAGAGAAGACAACAGAAGGTGTCAAGAACCATGCGCTCATGCCTGTGTTTACAGCTGGACATCGCGGGGGGATGTGCTTCGAATAGAAAAACAACTCGGACAAGATTAAACATGTAAATGCGGGGTCGTGATACTCGTGGTGATTTCTTTGTTAAACCCACGGGGAATGTTGGTAAAAACAAACAAAACAAAACATTTGATTTCGCCTTGGTAACAGAGTACATTGGTGCATTTGGACATCTTATGGCTGGAAATTACTTTAGCATTGACGCTAACGTTAGCTAGGTCAACACGCTTGCGCTTGTTATGGCAACAAATGGCTGATAAATGCAACATAGACACGCGGATTTATTGGTCAGTGTTGTTTTACTGGGATATCGGTGCGTAGAAAGTAGTTGTAGGGAGAAAAACCCCTAGAAATTGAGACATTTCGACATGCCCGGTTAGCTTTTGTTAGCCGACTTGGCTAGCATTGTTGCTAAGTTTGCTAACACTATTCGGTCCAGCACTTTCGCTCAGCACTTTTTCTCCTCCTGGAAACCCACCGCAAGGAACCGGAATTCAGCCTTTTTTTTTTAAGTCACCTAACTGTAGCGTTTAAAAGCGAGAGAACACAAAAGACTAAGTTCCACAATGGCTCTTACCTGCCATGTTGAGTATCGGCTCAGCTCTGCGGGCTGCCGTCCCGTGTGGGCTGTCACCAGGCGCTCAGCTGTCACTCAAAAAAAAAAAAAAAAAAAAAAAAAAAAAGCAAAAGCACTTCCTGAATGTACTTCCTGGGGTCGATCGATGTCGGCCGTTTTGAACACAGATTGTACTAATCAGCTTGGGAGCAAAGTCGACATATCTCGGGGTCGAACTGGCACTTTTGTGTTAGTGCGAATCTCCGCCGCCCGACTAAAGTGGAGGGGAAAAAAATTAAAAAAATAGCTGGGAGAGTCACGTGACCGGGCGCCGTAGTTCCAAGATGGAGACTGTAGTGCGAGTTGCTACTTTCGCTACTTAGCTTGCCTGCTTTTCACAATTATTATCACACCATGGCGAACGAAGACCTTTTGCTAACACGCAGTTACTTCTTCGTCTGAGATGTTTCCCCACCGACGAAGTGAGCAGGAGTCGTCTTTGTAAAATATTTAAGATAAATTAAAGGAGGAGAGCTAGGGAGAAAACAAAAGTGCCAATGAATGTCAGGTCGATGTGAAACAGGAAGCAGACATGTCGTTAAGGGAGTTAAAAGTTTGTCTTCTGGGGGTAAGTCAGCAACTATTTGTCTTAAATCAATTATCCACTATTTCCATGTGTTGTGCGCATGTTGCATCATTAATTAAATGGCCTTCATCAGGTTAGGCAAGTCTTATTAGCTCGAATTAAATTCGGGAAATATGGAGAAATATTATAAGTGTAGACAATTTAAATTCACAAAAGTGACATAGGACAGGAGGCAACTGATTAGTGCGCTGTTTGTGGTTACTTATCTTTATGTGAAACTGCAGAATCTTCCATCTTGCAAATCTTCCACAAATCCATCTTATGATAGCATCTGTTTACATTTTTGAAACGTAAGTAAGCGGAGATGGCAAGAGTACTCACATTCTGCACTTAAGTGAAAATACTTGGGTAGAAGTACTTAGGTAAAGAAGTGACAATTTGTTGTTTCTGTCATATATATATATATATATATATATATATATATATATATATATATACACACACACAATATCCACATTTGAATAAAAGTAGGTAAACAATGTTATTAACTGCGTCTACTAGTAACTTCTCGTACTGAGATGAAAACATGAATCACTGACTGGACACAGTATTGCTGAAAGTTCTGACAGGATGACAGGAGGATAATTAGAACTCAACTGTCAAGGTCCTGCGTGGTCTCCTGGATACAGTTCTCCTAAAGAGAACACCTGAAAAAAAACACACCTTATCTCTATGCCCAGCACTTTTTTTTTTCCAGCTTAGATGGAGAACCTTTGAACGCCAAAACCTTGTGGTTTTTAGGCTGCCACAAAACACAATGCATTCACCACAAAATGACAAACATTATACGGTTAATATGAGGAAAACACAAAACAATTAAGTCTGACTGGAATGCCGACCTAATCTTGTGGGAAGGACAGTATGTAAAAGGAAGTCATTGGACCCGCAATGACCGAACAAGACAAAAAGTTTTCAAATGTCTCCGAAAAGACAGATCACAAGTGTAGAGTAAAAATAGCAATGTGTATTGTGTATAATATATATACTTTGGTCCATATTCTATTTTTTAATTTTTTTTGCATGTTTTTCTGCAGGACACTGGTGTTGGCAAATCAAGTATTGTGTGGAGATTTGTTGAGGACAGCTTCGATCCAAACATCAACCCAACTATTGGGTAAGTTGTGAGTTGATTACATACACACTTCTGAAATAACAATTGATCATGTTTGTTCAAGACTTCACACAATAATTATTAGCAAACCGATACATATCAATGTCCTGCACTTTAGTTTTATAAATCAATGCAAATATTTTTCAAATGGTTACTCACTATACTGGTGTGCTATTTTTAGAACAGGCCCATGGGCTTCTCCTGTTACGTTGGTCACCCATGCACTACAGTTGTTGTACCGTATATTGAGCAATGAGCATGGATACATCACATGTGACGTGATCTATTCCGATCTGCTGTTTGTTTACAAGCTCCACTACGTTAATCAGATCAGCGTGGGACATGGTGAGCACTGAGGTTGATGTAAACATCATGTGATTTTTCAAGACGGAGTTCATTCATCTATTTAGCACAGTAGTTTTGATAGTTTTAACAGTTTTATGAAAGCAATATCTTGATAAAAACTCTTTAAGACAAGTTGATGTTTAATGCAGATTAGCCCAATGGCCCGTAGCCACTACATTACTCAGTCGGGACACCCGAAGTTTACTGATGCTGGTCCAGTTGGGTCAGTAATAATTTATTTTTTGATTTTAATTTATTCATTTATTGTTTGTGTGTGTGTGTCTTTGTGCATTTGCGCGTGTATGTTAATCATGTGGTTGGATCTCAGGCAAAAAACAAACAAAAGTAAAACATAAATAATAGTTTTAGGAGAAAAAAGGTGTGATAACGAATTGCATAATTAGATAGTTAGGACTAGAAAAATTGGCTTTGGTTAGTAATAATTCAATAAGCAAAATTACATCAACACGTTTGAATGTAATCCAATTAAATTGATCAGTCATCAACGATCTTTTTACTGCTTAGTGCACATTTTTTTGTTCACCAGGCTAAATCCTTTTGTACACCATGTTTAGAACAAGAAATACAGCAACAGCACTTAAAATGTCAAATGTTAAATATTTAGTTAGATTTTATACTGCCAAAAAACATAACATGCAAAAAAAAAAAAAAAAAAAAGAGTAACTACACGGCAGTAATATTTGTATGTCTGATCGTGATTTTCATGACCTTTCTTCATTGATTGGCCAGCACCTTTTAGTGAAGCATTTGTTTTGAGTTACCAAATCATACTTACACATCTCGTGATGCGTGATTTCTTCTGTGTTTTGTCATGTGTGTCACCAGGGCATCTTTTATGACCAAGACGGTGCAATATCAAAACGAGCTGCACAAGTTCCTCATTTGGGACACGGCAGGGCAGGAGCGGGTTAGTATCTTTTACTTGCAGACTTGTCTGTCTTATTTCAATACATTGGCAAATATTGTACATATATGCAGGGTACACGCATGGAGTGAATATCAAAAGTCTACACAGATCTCTGACTTTTTTTTTTTTTTTTTTTTTTAATGATTTTAGAACGAATCAGACGAAAAATATTTAAAAAATTATGACCTATAAATGACCTATAAACGGTGCAACTCAATTGGGGGGGGAAAAAAATTCTCCAGGGGAAGTAAAAATGGACAACTGAAAAAACTGCTTTAGTATGTCTATGTCATCTAAGGGCCGTGGACCTGGAAAGTGCACCTCTGCGTTTTTCCTAGTAGGGGGCAACATTTCCTTTGCTGTGAGTCAAACATTCAAATTGCTTCTCTTGAATGGCTGCACCAGAAATATCTGATAAATGTGATTTAGATTTGCATTCTTTGCAACATACAAGGAGACATGGACATAATTGAAAAAAATATAGTATTGAAATATCTCCTCAATGAGAACCAAGAGTTAAGGTGTAAGGTGCTTTTGTTTCCCTTTTGATTACTTTTGTTTGTTTTGTACCGCACACAATAACTTGCCATATCTGCACATGCTTTTCTCTTTCTTGTCCTGCTTTGGACCTGCTGTCGTCCTCTCCTGAGAGGTGAGATAAGAGGCAGCGAGCCTTTTATCCTCCTCCTCCTCCTCCTCCTGGGGGCTCTTGTCTGCTTTGCGGCCTTCAGGGGACATAAACACAGCCGTGGTTAAGATAAGGGGAGAGGATGAAACCCAAGCTGCCTCTTTTGCTGTCGCATGTCAAAGTCACTGCCACTTACTTGTCCTTCTCTGTGATTCATGCTCAGTTTATCGTGAGATGCACGTTTACTTTTCAATGCAGTTTCCCAAAGTTAGTTCCCATTTGATTTTCACTGAGCGTTCCTTGCTCGTTCCTGTGTGGTCTCTTGGCGCTTTCCCAAGTGGCTTTGCTGCTTTTTCCGGATCAGCTACTTTCGGAGCTCATGCGTGTCAAAATAAATGGATATTTTATTGTACTTACAATTGTATACTTTACACTCAGTTTACAAATAATGTTGTAAATAAGTAGTCTTGAGAAAAGTCATCACAGTGTTCGATGTGCCACCGTTAATTTTTCAAGCAATCTTTGTTTAATTAATTCTACTGCTCATGTCACACTGAGCAGGCAGATCAATTTCTATGTAAGCCACAATAAACAGTGAAATAGGTTGTGTTTTTTTTTTTTTTTTTTTTTTAAATAATTTTGATGGTTATAGCTTCCAAAAATAAACAATTTCAATCGCTTTCTAAATTACATATAGCAGGGGAGGCTTACAGTGTTAAAGCTCTGTGCATTGTTGTATGTGTACAATGTTTAATTTGCTGTTTTATGTTTAGTTGGTCAGTATACTAAACACAGTTCATAATGGCTCATATCTTTCATATCATAACTTTTACGTCAGGTCACTCACCTCTCAAGGTACCGCTGCAGTTTTGGGCCTGTTTAATCACTCGGTATTTTGTATTATACATGTATGTGAGTTTCTCTTTTTGTATTGAACTACTGAGATACATTACCCTTTTTTTTTTCTTTTCTTTTGCACATATTCTAATGTATTTAGATGCACCTGTATATATTTTTGGTTTGGTTGCCAGTGGTCAAAGGCACTGTGCTTTGAAATGCAACTGACTAAATTCAAGTAATCTAAACGTGAAAATAAGTCGAAGCTCCTACTTCCCCTGGAGGATTTGGTTTGGATTGAGCTGAGAGGGGTGTGATGAATTAAGGATCAAACGCACGTTCTTTTCCATTCAAGTCATATTTGTGGCAGCTCTCCTGACATTCTGCTCATCTTTCTCTTGATAACTTCCACATGTTTGAGGTTCTTTTGAATTAAAACGGCTCCCTCGTATGAGGCTAGAACAATGTGTGGTTTTTATAAGAGGGCTCTTCTGGCATTGTTGTCCAAATATTTTTAGTGGTTGCAGTTATTGAGTTTAATAAACACACTGTGATCTTAAGTTTGTAAGGTAGTAGCTAGAACCCATAAATAGCCTACATATTTACTAAACTTTATTTTCTCTCCATTTATTGCTTTTTCGTGTGTATTCATATTGTTGTTGTCCTCCCATAGTTCCGAGCTCTGGCACCAATGTACTACAGAGGCTCTGCAGCGGCCGTCATTGTTTATGATATCACAAAAGAGGTATTGTTTTGTATTCCTGTGTGCTGAGTGGATGTAGTTTCTTGCTGATTTGTCTGTGACTAATGCCTCGATTTATACCTGTAAGACTGCCGTAAATTTTGTGGTAGGCGCGTACTGTTTGTTCTGATCCATACAAAGATCTCCTTGACTGAGGTCGAAACTGCCTCTCCACTGAGTGGCACATCCTAAGTTCCCGCAGCTTTAGTTCGTATTTCTGCGGAGGGAAAAGTTGAACCGTTTTGGAAAGTGGATCCTAATGGCTCTCAATTTTGTCTGTCTGTTAACTATAAAGTTTCATCCAGCAGGAGCTAATTATCCTAGCTTAGCAAAAAAAAAAAAAAAACTGGAAACAGGAGGGAAACTGCTGACTAAGCGTTCTCCAAAGACACCAAATTTCACCGTGCTGGCGACTATGCAACACTTGGATGTGTGAAAACGACCCCTGCCAACTTTTGCAGGAGTAGCGGGAGGAGTCTTTTGCTTATTGGTGCAATGATCAGATGCCGTTTGTATAAGCTTGTCAATGTGCCTTCAGGAGTCCTTCCAAACGTTGAAGAACTGGGTGAAGGAACTACGCCAGCACGGCCCTCCCAATATCGTGGTGGCCATCACTGGCAACAAATGTGATCTGTCGGACGCCAGGTATGATGACGTCATCTGTCATGATAGACATGCCCGCCCAAGTAAGCGTTGAAACTCGGGGATGCTACTGAGTTAGTTTTGTGTGATCTGGCCTATTATCGGTGCTGATATTTGGCATTTTGACAAATATCTGCATCGGCCTTTTTACAACTCTGAAGGCGAATAAAGCTGGTATCAGTGAGTGGGTGAATGTTTGCGAACATAGCGAACATTAGGGTTTTCCTCAGAATTTGTAAGACACTCACAAAGAGTTTTTAATTGTCGCAAAGACATTTCAAACATATTCAGACAATTTTTCACTGTCTGTGAAGATCTTTTGAAACCTTTTACGAACCCTGACGAAAACCCCAAATTAGCTACAATTGCAATTTTGCATGCATTTGTTGCTCAGAGAGACACCGGGAACTTTTCATTTATGGATTCATTTAAATTTCCACTTCATAAAATATTATGCTGACACTGAGAAATTCCTACACTTTTTATTTTTAAAAATTAAATACTGTAAATAAAAATAAATTACCGGTATGTTGAAATTTTGGAAAATTTTATTTACAGTACAAAACTTTAGAGAACTATTTACTTGCGTACGTTCTAATTTAGCTTAATACATGCTGATGACCTTGGAAGCTCCCTGCAAGTGGTTATTTTTTTTTTTATTTAAACAAAGCTGACTAGTCTTTTTATATTTAAAATTAAAAGTTTTTTTTTTTTTTTTTTTTTTTTTTTAATTTGATGCTAATATTTTCTCTCTTACTGCAAATGAATATCGTCTTCAAATAATATTTATTGGTCTCCTTGACTGCTAATAATCAGTAAGAGCCCTGGAAAAACTTTATCAGTGTATCACTACTCAAAATGAAACAAGAGGTTCTGTCCAACTACACAATTTCCGTTTTTTTAGGAGGCTGTACTGTATCTCTTCAATCACTTTTGCCTCAAGGTTGGAGCTCATCCAGGTGTCGTTAACTGCGGAGTTACAACTGAATCTTTCTTTGTCATGGTTTGAATTTGGACAATCTGGCCGTGTGTTGAAACATAACCATTTTGACACGCACCGGTTGCAGGGAAGTCTTGGAGAAGGACGCCAAGGACTACGCCGACTCCATCCATGCCATATTTGTCGAGACCAGTGCCAAGAACGCCATTAACATCAACGAGGTGTTTATAGAGATAAGTGAGTGTTCCTTCTTTGAGACTTGCAAAGAAGCAAAAAAGATCGCTAATGAAGTGGATATCACACATATCGCTAATCAGGAATTTGCATTTGAGCATTTTACTTCCCTTTCTGATCAATATCAGGAAAGGCACGATTGTCTTGATGTCTCTAAAAGATGATACTGAGCGATTATCTTATGATGTGGGGTGAGTGGTTGTTTGTTCTCTCACTAGCTCCGTGATCTGTGTGGGAAAACATTCAGGGTTGGATCGTTTTCCTACCCCTTTAGATCAAAAAGTCAGCAATGGCGTCCCAATCACAAATTTCCCTAATCCTTGATCTGTGTTGAGTGATTTTTTTTATTTTTTTTTTTATTTTTTTTATTTATTTATTTATTTTTTTCCCCTCCCCTCACTAATCTGCTCAGAAAACAGTTGGGGCAGATGATTGTACATGTTAAATTTGATGTTTCATATTTCCAATTGAAAATACTTCTCAGAGGTTAAAAATTGTTACATGTGCGATGGCCATGTCTACAATCCCGGTTATGGACTAAACTTAACTTTAAGCGTACATGTTTTGGTTCAGTTTCTGTTCCTCCACGCAGGTAAGCGCATCCCAGTCGCGGATGCGGCCGGCGGAACATCAGGAAAAGGTTTCAAACTGGGGCGGCAGGAGTCGGAGTCTCGCAGGACATGCTGCTGATGATGCCGGTGACTATTGGAGACATTTTTCCGAACCTCATTCTTTCTTCCATTGTTCTGCCGTCAACACAAGCATGAGGAGTGACAAAAAAAAAAACGATGATGGCTTTTGGAAGTTGCAGACGAAAGCAGAAGGCATATGAGAGTGATTATTTTTTGATAGTGCTTAAATTATTGTTTTTAATAATTATTTCTCAACATCATGAAATAGACACTTCTGCCATCTGTGCAATCCATAATTTTGTATTATTGATTTCGTATGTGGGGAAAGGCGCATGTCAACTGCAAATATAGAAACTGATTAAAAATGAGAGGCAGACAATGACCTTTTATATGATATTGTGTTTCTTTTTTCTTTTTTTTTCTCCCCAATACTTAGAAAAAGGTAGGAATAATGGGTGAAATTTCAGGACAAACCTAAAAAGCACAATTATCTTGGCATGCCAACTCAATTTGACCTCTTAACATTCGTATACATACCCAGTTGTTCAGAGTTTCATTACTTTTTTGCACAGCAAGTTTGTTCTCAAACAAGCTATATTTGACTAATTCATTTGCCGGTTCAATTAGAATGTAAATTTATAGAGCCACCTAAACCATTGTGTTCACATTTTGACACCTTGAGACCAAGTTGACATCATACTATTCAACAGTAACTCACACATGTCATCAGTCAGAAGAGTCACAAAAAGAGTTAGTATATTTTTATTGGTCAATCCATGGATCAAACACCTGTTTCAGAATCACAACTTTAACAGTTGCACATTCAAAAGTTTAGAGAAAGGACAAATTATCCCAAACTTACTTTGTGACTAGTGAATATTGTGCTGTTCATCTCGTTAGAGTGCAGCCTTGATGACCTTTTGCTTAAACCGCTTAAAAGCCTCCGTTTCAGCATTCTTTTTTTGTTGTTGTTTTTTTTTTGTGCAGTAAAAACTCTGAAATGCCTGACCTACATTAAAAGAAAGACAAATAAGCTCAGGAAGCTGACGTGGCGCTACGTCAAAACACACTTTGACCCCTGGATGAACCTCTGCCTAGTCTGCTTTCACTTACCGGTTATGCATTAGTTAATCTTCTCTGGCTTTTTTTTCCCTTTGTAACTTGAGACACTTAACTTGCAGGATGTCTCATCTCACGCAGTCATCGATTATTTGTATTTGCTTACTTCTCATTGGCATGAAAGTGCAAACGCAACATCTTTGCTGCTTATTTTCATAACGAGCGGAAGCCCCAAAAGTTGAACACAATCCGTTCCATGACGTTGGTTGGAAATAACGTTCAGTGAATTGATTAGTTTCAAGCTCCAACTGCCTTAAAATACAGGCGGTTTTTCAAAATAACAGTTTTTAACATTCATAACAAATATAAATGTACACATTAACCACTCTATTTGACGTAAAATAAACTGCAGAGTAAATCTGCTCCCCGTTTTGAAGATCTGATGTATTATTGACAATAAAAATGTGCAGTTTTTTTTTTTTGTTATCAAGCTTCTGTGCCTCTTCCAACTTTCTCCCATATACCAAAAATATGCATTCACTGAAGACTCTAAATTGTCCATACTGTTGGCGTGAATTAATGCTGCATGATATTGGAAAAGCATGATATGCGGTATAGTTGTTGAATATAGCGATAGTGATATTATTGCGATATTTAACATGTACCTAACGAAATGACAGTTTTATTATCTAATGAATTACCTTTTTTTTTTTTTCATGTTGCAGTGCAAAATAAGGACGCTCAATGTATTCTCAGTTAATTAATAGTAATTAACTTAGATAATGTACATTTAAAAGCATACAAGCCTCCGCCCCTGCCTCTTGAAAATCAAACAGCAATGTTGATTATTTTGTTATCCACTTCTACTTCCTATATAGTGTATATATTATAAACACCTTTGATTGTGGATGTACTATAATGATTTAAAGTGAAAAGAGCATAACTTTGCTCAATTGTTTTAAGTCTGATTGTGAGATTGTGAAGGTTGCATAAATTTGTGGAATGGTGAGAAGCTGTGTGCACCACTGTTGGGTAAATACAAACGCCAATAATCTTGGGCTGGCCCTAGGATCGTGATTGGTCAATGTTATGTATATTGTACGTACGGCATTGACATTGCATTGCACAAAATTCAGTGACGATATTATGTCCTGAAACAGTTTAGCGACAATGTTAAGCATCTACATTTTTGATGATATCAGCAATGTGGTAACGATATTCACCTTAGTAATGTTTCATATTGACTGCGACTAAATGCCTGTTAAAAGTACTTGTTTGCAATGTATTTCTAAATGTGTGCAAAGGGAATTGTCAATTTCTTTATTAATAAAAGATTGAGAAAAATGTGCATTTTGTTTAACTTTTACACTTTTGTTATACTTTTTTTTTTTCTTTTTTTCTTTTTTTCTTTTTTCCCCCATGTATAAAACTAGAGAATGGGGCATTACACTGGGCTGGGTCCTGCTGGTTTGTTTCTTTTTCTTTTTTTTTTTTTTTTTTTTTTTTTAACTGTATTTTTGTTTTTAAACTTTTTAAACCCTCTCCAACCTTGTTCCGTTTGACTGCCATTTGGAATTCTCAACACAAACTACAACAGGAGTATGATGTAAACTTTTACCATGCTTATTTACGTCACCTGTAACCCTGATGAAGATATGTGCAATTGGATGGATAACTTAACCGGTAACCATAACCTAAAAAAAAAAAAAAGTAACCCTTTGAAGACGCCCAGACATGTAACAATTAATTGAATTGATAGTTTATACTTTAACCACAGTTAAGCAGTTGCATTCTCTTAATGGATTACAGTAAATGTACTTTTTAGGAGTACTGCACTGTAAAACCGCTTACTTGGGACAAACCAAAGTTGTTCACATTCTTATTACATCTTGCAGCCCCGCACAGAGACTGTCGTTGCTTGGGTGTCTGTCACCCCGTCCGTCACCCTGTCACCCTCCCCGCTGGGTGGCAATGCAGAGGCAGTGACGTCACCGGCCTGCCTCTCACTCCCTTCCTGCCCGCTGTTGCTGCATCACAACAGCCGTCGCGAGCTCCAGTGGTGACCGGGGGGGCCGGCTAGTGTCGTCGCCGAGTCCGTGACATTCACGAACCTTCCACAAGTGGGTCCCCAGCCCAAATCGCCCCCGCTCCAGCTCCAGCTCCAGCTCCAGCTCCAGCTCGTTGGGTCATGGCCAGGCCAGAACAGGTTCTGCTCTTGGAGCCTCAGCACGAACTGAAATTCCGAGGTGAGGAGAAGGGGAGGAGGGCCCGGTGGTTCGGAGGGGAGGGTTAGGACGCCAAAGGTTGGCGTAAGATACTTCAGTGTGCCATTTTCTTGCTTTTGAGGGGAGTACGGAGAGAATCCGGTTTGTTTCGCGAGTGACTGCGGGTCAGGTGACAGCAGTTAGCCGGGCAGCTAGCTGGATTAGCATCTGACACAAGGCCCTGTCGCACATTTCCCCCCACAGGAGCTTACATTTTAAAGTAAAAGGCAGGCGCACAATGTTTTTATTTGCCTATCAAAAGGGAAAATAGGAGGAACGTGTCTTAAATCTCTTATCGTTGGGTGAATTTGTTAGTTTTGACGTCTCGAGCAGGTGTAGCCGGCTAACATTAGCTCGCCCTCTGATTGGCTGGCTCGCCCCAGTCGGCTTGACACTTGACAAGCTGACACCTACAGTCATATTAACAGAAGTCTACACACCCTAATGCCACGATTTTGTCATTTAAAACATTTTCCACCGTGAATGTAATCTATAATCTGGACAACTCGGTTGATATCATAATATCTTTTTGAATGGAATTGAAAAACTGAAACAATGTAGTTGAACATTTGTGCACATCGGATGTGGCTGTGTTCAGAATTAGCCAAAATGGGAGTAGTCTGCACATATCAAACAAAACCTTGAATTCTGTCCACAAACATGAAACATGAAGAAAATATCAGATCAGGTGCAGCAGTTGTCTGTGGTGTGTCCATCAAGTAAAGGGCTACAAGGAGTCTGAACGCCCATACCCCCATCTTTACTCAGCAGGAGAAGGAAGTATGTGTCACTCCAATGTTTGCTGAGCTGAATGAAACTTTTTATCTGGGAGGTGATGATAAATTTGAAGTAGAGCCATGTGCCTTTCAACTGTCTTTGAAGACAGTGGCGTTAATTGACAACCCTGTCGTAGCATTGAGATGTAAAAATAAAATGTGTGGGAAAACGCTTAGCCGGGGCAACAGTGAGAAACCACTGACCCAAATCTCAAATAAATCACTCAGTCCATTCAGAATCTGAGCATTGTTCAAATGTGCTGTTTGTGTTTCACAGTGTGGGCCGTATCTCCCAAACGGCTGGTACGGTGTTGTAAAATCATAATGAGCAAATGAAGCCCCCAGTAAGCAGAAAATATTTCACACCCCCCAACTCTCCGCCGCGACTATGAATATCAGTTGTCTTTAAAATTGTTGTAAGTGCCCTTTGCAGATGAGCAAATACTCCTTCTACACTGTCGGACGAGAGCACCACTGCCACCTACTGGAGTGGATGCGCAATTACAATGCTAGTATGGCCAAACAATAAATTAAGTTGTGTCTCACGGAGCTGCTGCCCTGGACTCTTTGTCCCACCTCCACGATGATCTGTGCCGTCGGACCGTGCTCTTGGCAGTAGTAGTGTGGCCATTTGCCCAGTGGTCCAAGACATAGAAGAACAAATTTATGACACCATCTGTCATAGCAACCATCTGAACAACAACAAAAAAGCTGGCTGGTTAAATTTAAGAGTACTCAATATTGTTGCTATGATTTCTAAAATTTCATTGATTTTTTCCAATGCCCTGACTAATGTGAGCTATGCTGTACTGGCGCAGTGCCTGTCAGGTTTTTGAAGCCGGCCGGCACCTTCATTCTTCATGGCCCCTCACTTGACAGAAGGTGACTAATGTACTCAGCAGTTTTAGCCATCAGGATATACATTTCACTGGGCAGTTTGTGGAAATCCTGCACTCTTTTTTTCAGATCTGAGGGAAGCTGTCAGACAGGAATAACAACAGTGATAATCAGTCAAAGTGATTGGGGGATTGAATGCTTGTCAGGCTGGTTTCCAGCATCTGGTGAAACCCTAATGTCTTAACCAGGAGCATGACAAGAAACGCTCAGGTCAAAGTCCAAATTAATTTATCATTTTAAGATAAATGAGATGGTTAAGGCGCCGCTAGTTCTTGTGGTGGCTGTTGAACGGCAGTAGTAAAAAAAATATATTTGAATTAGTCGGATGAACGCACCCTGATCCCATAGCTCGCTGTCACTCCCTGTCAACACAGTTTCGGACAGTTCACCTAAGATAGGAAATACTGACCAGTCTAGTCACAAACCAGCATTAAAACTGCAATAGAATTTTGAATTGGCAACTTTCTTTATAAAGTTGTATATTTTTAAAGAACCAATGAGTCTTATGGTTACAAATAGTAATAATGCTTCACCCACCGTACCCTAACAAGCCACACGTTTATTTCCTTGATAAATCAAATATCTTTAAGAATCTATAGTCAAATGTCAGCAACAGCTACTTCATGTGCCCTCTCTCTCGTAGGTCCGTTCTCTGACGTGGTCACCACCAATCTCAAACTCGCCAACCCGACGGACCGGAATGTGTGTTTCAAGGTGAAAACGACTGCGCCACGCCGGTACTGCGTGCGGCCAAACAGCGGAATCATCGATGCAGGCACCTCCATCAACGTCTCGGGTAATTACACTTACTTGTTGTGTGTAAAGCTGGATTTACACGGTGGGTCTGAGTACGCAATTCCAACATAATGACTCTATCCGATTCTATTTCCATGCACTTTCCAACATATTCCAAAATGGCTGTTTGCATTCACAGAGCACATAAAAAAAACATTCATAGAGCACATGAAATAACCTGCATGTCTCCACAAGCAACATCGCAGAAGTTACCAGTAAATGCATTCCGTGATTAATAAAAAATACACAATACATAAATAATACAAATGTGAAACGTTACATATAGCGTGTAGTTGGCCTGGGCTCTCTCTTCATCTGCAGTGATTTAAATGAAGCTCACCTCCACATGACTCCACTGGCTGTTGTCAGCAGTAATTTTGCTGATTTAATGATGGACACGGCCTTAATTGTAGCATATTTAGACCATTCCTTATTGCCGATGCTGTTTCTCTGGTTAAGCTTTACAGTGGGAGCCTTTAAATGTGTGTTTTTGTTGTTTCGGCAGACACTTGTCTGTTTACTTCACCAATGCTTTCCTCAACTCACACAGTGTGTAATTGCAGACATTGGTCAGCAGTGGGCGATAAAATTACATGGTCCCACTGTTGCCGCAGTTGTGGGAACCAGTGTCATAATTTGTCACCCCTTTTCCAACCCAACGTATGATTTTTCAATAAATTGAAGAGATTGTCTGTGTATTCTAAGAAGTTTGTCAGAAATAGATCTGATTGCTTTTTGAGTTGCCTCAATTAGGTAGAAATCTTTTTACACAGACAGCCTGAAGCAGGGTTTCCCTCATCCTCCAACAGCACTCATGCCAGGCTGAAATGGTCTCTGTTACTACATGCAATCCTCCTCGTGACCTTGTATAAACCCGCGGCGTCGCACCAACTTAAACCTGAGCAGCATTGCTGCCATGGTAACATTACTGAAAATGTTTGCCTTTTTCTGACAATATCATGACAATGAGCAGTTTCTAAAATAGCATCACACAAGATCCCAAGGGAGGCAAATGTAGTGCAGTAATGTTGCCACATCTAAAAATACTTGCAATTTCTTATAACAATAGTTAAAACTTAAAACGTTGCCCCAGAAACAGTTAAATATACATTCAAATAAATAGCTTTTAGATGATTTGATTTTGAGAAATGCCCCACTAAGAAACATATACAAATGCAACAAAATTGCAAACTCTCCATAACTTGTGTTAAAAACAAAGATGTTAGAACTGTCGATCAATCACTTCACCATACTTCCTTGACACCAATTACTACTTTACTATTAACCTGGACTTTGGCGCCATCTTGTGGCATCTTAGAACGTAGGTGAATTCCTGAGTAGTGGGCGGGGAATGGGTGGGGTTTCATCAATGTATACCAGTGTACCCCTGTATCCCCAATCTTTTTTCCTTTTTTTAAGATTTGAGGTGATCGGACTGCCCAAATCTAGCGGCACGAAGCTAACAGCGATGTTCATTCACAACAAACCTGTTTTTTTCATAGTGTAACCGAGTCAGAAAACAAAGAGTTGTGCCCGTCTGGGGCCCATTGGTTGTAGACTGCTGCTGTATACTGTCATTATTGGCAGATCTCACTGTTGCATAATTCCGCTAAAGCAAAGCAAT
This sequence comes from Festucalex cinctus, assembly GCF_051991245.1. Lineage (NCBI taxonomy): Eukaryota > Metazoa > Chordata > Actinopteri > Syngnathiformes > Syngnathidae > Festucalex > Festucalex cinctus. The sequence continues at coordinate 27,155,122 of NC_135418.1, read as the reverse complement.
CCCGATGCGCTTGAACTAGCCGTATGTTGAACGTAGCTTTGACCACAGGAATGTTGCCACGCTGGAATCAACATTACAGTACGTAGCATCCAGTGGTAAAATATGTGCCACGATCTTTAGTAAAATTGTCTACAAACAGTGTGTTTCCTCAGGGGACCTTTTTGCCTGACATTTCGAGACGCGCTAAAATTCCGAGGGAGGCCGGGAGCAAAACAACACGCGACGATATAAAATAACAGTTGTTTTATTGCAGAACAAGCCTCATTAGTTCGTCATTAGCACAACAAACGGGACAAATGGGGACCCACCAAGCTCGAGCCCAAATCCCTTCGCAGGGAGACGGGTTTAAGTGCTGTGGGCTGCGTTAAATCCCTGTTTTCTTTAACTTTTGATTTACATTTGGACACGGTGTACCCCACGAGAGCACAATCAGGAGAAAGAGATCCTGCTCGGGGCTGAGAGCCCCGACTATGAATACATATTGTAAGCATTAGTGCTTTTATCCTGGCAGGGTTTCCCTATGGGCCAACAAGTCTGCTTCACCTCACATCTCTTTGTTTGCTCACTATAGTCCGCTTCCACTTTGGACTAGCCTTTTGCATTCAGTGACAGAATACCACCTATTAATTACATAATAATAATTGTTAAGTGTAATTTGGATTAAGTGTATGTTGTCACGTGTGAGTTCAGGCAATGTTTACGTTGTTAAAAATCGTGACTCGTGACACTAGTTACTGACTGTCAGTTGACATTATGTCAAAAAATACATTTATTTCTAACAATCTTTGCGGTTCATGCATCGATGACTTTTAAAGGATCTTTGTGCAGTTTGTCATTTTTTTACTCGCAACTGCCACCTCTGGCCCAATCATAACTGCACAATATGTGTCAGGCTCGTTCATCTTAAAGCGACAGCTGCAGTTGACAAATGAAGACATGTCTTCAAATGAGGTAAGAAAAACTCCGCCCCTCCCCAAAGAAACTCCGTACACTCTACCATAAAGGGAAGATAAAAGCTGATAGGCGCAGTCAGAGTAAAACAGTCAGGGCTCAGCATACTCATCTGGGCATTGGTGGAGCATGCATGATGTTAGAAATAGCTTTAACATTCGCTTTTTAAACGACACAATGCACCTTTAAAAAATTAAGGAAAAAATAATGAAGTTGGACAAAATTCACATTAATAGGAGTGCGGGACTGCTGCGTCCTAATCGCGTTTCTGTGATCAGTGCGGAGAGTCACTGCTTCACTTTTTTGTTGGTTTTGTTCTGATTTGATTTGATATTTCTTTAACAAATTTAATAACTCCATTACATAATACATTATATTATTCAGTGTCCTACATTAAGCCTTTTAGGGTAGTGGCCCTTTTGGGCCCCCATGAGCCATGTTGTGGTGGCCCTGCCAAAACTGCTACTGGCCCAGTATCTTCATGTTGTAATACAGTCAGTTTCAAATTTCAATTATTATTTCATCTTTAACGTCTTACTTAATATTACTTCTATTTAGTGATTATTATTTTTTTGCATGTTATGTTCGTTTTTGCAGTATATAATCTAACTGAACATTTCACATTTGACCTTTCCTGGGTTTTATATCTTGTTCAAGCCATAGATGAGCTTTGTACTCATGATTGTAGATAGACTTATGACTCTGTCTTTTTTTAATCAGAGGAAAAGGAAGGTTTCATCTCCCCCTTCTAATGGTTGCATTCATCATGGACATGCATGCTAGTGACCATCCTGCTTCCCCATGTTACCTACAATTAACCTCTTTGCTTAATAAATGATGGCCCATTATGGGGTCAAAGCACCAAATCATGCAATTCATCAAGCAATTAGCAGAAGTGCATTTTTGTTAGCCTGTGTTCAAAAGCTCTTGCATCAAAAACTTTTTTTTTTTTTTTTTTTTAAATCCCCCCTCTCCAAATCCCCTTACTTGGGGAATGTTTTCCTCCCTTGGGTTTTGGCTAAGGAGCTTTTAATGTGATACTGTGTTGCCCAAAGAATTTACACGCTTTCCTGCCTCCCGTTCTCCAGTGGCGTCCCCTCGGACGCAAGTTGGATTGCTTTGTAAATTGGTTCTGATTGAAACAGGACGTTCCCAATCTGTTCATGCCGTCTGTTTCTGCTTTGGGATACTGAGCCGCCTTGATGACTGTAACGGTGCGCTACATCTCTGATGGAGGGAGAATTGGCATGTGCCACTGAAAACTCTCCTGATGGCTACACCGGCTGTGACATGATAGGTCATTTGATTTGAGAGAAAGCCGCAGAACAGGATTTTTGGAATTGGATGGCGCCAATGTCACAATACGTCTGTAAATTACAACCACATTTAAAAAAGAAAAAAGCATACTCAAAGGAGAAATGATCCCCCCCATTAGCAAGCATTTGAGCCATCCTCCATGCACTGCCAGACCCGGCTTAAGAAAGTGATGATTCTAAATCATTGTTACAGCTTTAAAATACCTTCTCAGCCGCTGGAACGTCATCAAATAGCGCAACATAGGCTGATGTGGCCATCGGTGGAAGTGGTATAACAGCACAGCACCTGCTTTTTGTTAGCGGGATATGTAATGCTAAGAATGAGTGGGGGGAAAAACAGGCTTGGGAGCTGTTAGAACGATTAACCCCACGGGGCATTTATAGATCTGTCATTGTTTCACTGTCATGGTAACATAAACGTGGAATTAGATTAAAGAAACCGGTTATTTGAAAGATATCAAAAAGGAATTGGGCACTTGGACGTTCTTTTATCCAGCGGGGTTAATTTTCCAAAATCTTCATCCTGATTGGTTCAGGTCAGTCGTTCCCCTGGTGCAGTGTTTTCAGTTTCTGTCTGTCTGTGTCTTACAGTCATGCTGCAACCTTTTGATTATGACCCAAATGAGAAGAGCAAACACAAGTTCATGGTTCAGTCCATGCTCGCGCCCCCAGACATGACTGACATGGAAGGAGTGGTGAGTGTGTTCATTGTGCCACCATTAGTCGCAAATGACTTATTTGACAGTTTACATCACGACTGAATCGATCCCTGTGTCCTCTTTCCTTATTTTGTGTGTGGCCCACAGTGGAAGGAGGCGAAGCCGGAGGAGCTGATGGACTCCAAGCTGAGGTGTGTCTTTGAGATGCCAGCGGAGAACGAAAAGACAGTAAGTACTTTATTTATTGATTTATTTTTGCTTCACCACCTTACCAAATCACTCGCTAGTTGTGACTCATAACTGTCCCCCTGCTAAGTCAATATCTGGGCCTTCGTCGTCAATTTATTGAACTAATGAACACGAGATTTCATTAAAATCATACATGCCCTACGTTAGCATGGTGACACGCACTGTCATGGTTACGAATGCATCAGCAAGAGTTGATTTACTGCTTGCTTTAACTGTGTCATCAGCACGACATGGAGTCCAACAGGATGATGTCCTCCAGCTTATTGAAGTCAGAGTCGTCCTCGCTGCCGCCCAAGTCGATGAGCTCCACCTTGGATGACGGCGAGGTGAAGAAGATCATGGAGGAGTGCAAAAGGCTCCAGATGGAGGCTCAGAGGCTACGGGAAGAGAACAAACAGATCAGGGTGAGTGGCGCGACTACGAAAACATGACGGGCGACTGTCTGACGGGTGTCTACCGTATGAACGTTACGCGTCCTAATGCAATCACCATCAGTTGCTAATGACTAAGTGAAGTAACTGTTAGGTTTGAAATGAGTCATACATGTCATAAACGTGGTCCGTTTGTCACATGACAGTGACAATATATATTTTTGGTAACTTAAGAGAAAGGCATTATTCTTCTTCTATTGTCGACTCATGGATAGCTGTCATCAAGGTATCTGTCCAGCATATGCATCTGGCATACATTGCAAAGCATTGCCTTCTTTCGTCTATCCGAGCCAAGGTGAATTTGTCCAGCCACAGAGGATCAAAACCGCTGGCTCTGTTTTTTTTTTTTGAAAATCTGGAAAGTTAAGGGAAAAGATAAGTTGTAAAGTCACTTTACTCGCGTTGGCTTAATATTTTCCAGATAAATGAGATGTGCCTTTGTTACAGACCCAAACAAATTCACCTGTTTGAAAATCGTCTGAGACATTTGCAGCGGGAATTGAAATCCTTCATTTGCAACTCTTCGTTGACACTTTTAGGAATTGCTTCCAGCTGTTTTTGATACAGTGCCGTCCCCGCCATTATGACTTTAATTGTGTCAGAAGTTTTAGAGCTGGAGGTGGTCTGAAATCAGGCACAGGTGGCAATCTCCAAAATTTATATGCAGGAAAAAAAAACCTGGGATGACTATAAACGATCATCTCTTTCCTCCCTGTCCGCCATCTCCCCTCGTCTGGAACATGACGGCCCTTTCATTACTCTCCAACCCCGTCTGTCCACCCTCCATCCCTCCCTCGTCTGCCGTCCTCAGGAGGATGACGGTCTGCGGGTGAGGAAGAGCAACGTCATGTCTTCCCAGCACTCCTCGGCCGGCCTGAAGAAGGACGAAGGCCTAAGCGCCCGCTTGGCCGCCCTCATCGTCCTCTTCTTTTTGGTTGGCCTCATCGTGGGCAAGTTGGTCTTGTAGAGCGCTGCCGCAGTCGGGTTTGGGGCGGGCGGGCGGGCGGGGCCGCAGCATGCTTTTTTTTTTTTTTTTTCTCGGGGGATGAAATCAAACGCAGGGGATTTGCAGGAGTTAAGATCAGAGATGCTATATCTGCTGGGAAGGGGGACCTTGTTGGGGAGTGGGGCGTTTGGATTGAGCCTCATTTAATAGTAAAAAAAAAAAAAAAAAGGAACATAACACGGGGGGAACAAAACAAAAACCTAAAAATGATTCACTGTCTTCTGAACAAGCTGTTGCAGGTATTGCTTAATCACCGCATTCAAGTCATTTATGTCTCTTTTCACCAAAGTTCATGAGGAGCATAGCAGAAAATTTGCGTTTGGTGTATTTTCTCAATGACGTGTAACCTCCCCCTCACATCCACTGTACAGTATTGTCCAAAGGGGATCTTTCCATCTCGAAATCCCTTATGGGAGAGATTTAATAGATGACCATCCAGACAGGCGGGACCTAAAATCCGCTTCGATTGAAGAACAATCTTGATCGGTGTGTGCAAGAAATCGTCTGTATGTCCCTTTTTATTTTCACCTTTTCCTCTCACTACATCCCCTTGTGTAAGGGATCTTCATTGCATGTGTTCACAGCCGAATGTTGCATCTGGACTTTTTGGATTCTAATTTAATTGCTTTTATAAGGGTGTTAATTGTGTCATTACTTGGCTGTAGATTTGCACAGTTCTGTTTTCTGATCTTTTTATTTCCTCTTATTTGGGTTTCATTTTTATGATTTTTCTTTTCTTTTTGTTATCATTGTAAAAAAGCACATTAAAGATTTAATGTCGCTGCCGGGTAAAACCAACTCCAGATTTTGTTTTCGAGGGCGTCTGCTGATATTCACCAGACCAACGCTTTGCCTTGTGAGCTTTTCGGGCGAGTTTGTTTTTCCTCAGGCAGATAACTACAGTACATATGGATGCATATAACACACGCCTGGAAATGTACACGCACATGAAAGGTGCATGCAGAAACGATGGTTATTTTGTTTCCGTGGCAACATTGACAACAAAATCTGTGCAGCGTTTTCTTCTCTTTTCCTACTGAGCCATACATTTGTTCAGTGTTTTTGTCCAGGCAAATGTATGTTAGCAAACGGTCTGTTGTCAGAGGCGTTAAACTTTTTTTTTTTTTTTGGTATCGCCACTGTACCTTCACATGAGTTCCATCGTGGTAGTTTGTTCACGCATTTGTCAGTTTTGCTTGTCCACGTTTGAAGTTTAATGCACTAAGGTGAAACGTGTGATCTTCTTGTATCGCTATATATTTATACATCTATATACATATATAGCTAAAGCCTCGAGGGACCACATAATGACAACGCACTGTTCTGGAGCAAGTGATTAATTTTGACTTAAGAATTACTTAATCACATTCAAAATGGTTCAATCTCCCAAATTTGCCTAAAATAAATAAATAAATAAAAAATTGGGGGGGAGGGTGCAAATTTTCCCTGTGAGGAGTTTGAAAGGCGTGTGTTCCTAAAACTGTATCTGTGCTTAGTGGTTAGTTTGAGGATGACTTGCTGAGGGGAGGGCTGAGCAGACCTGAGATCAACTCAATATTTGGAATGTCGGACCTGCATCATATAGTATTTGCAGAAATGTGTATTTTTCACTGAAGCATGGAAAGAGCTGACACAAGAAAAATACCACAATTTAACCAGAATGTGAATAAATAATAATAATTTAAAAAAAAAATCAAACTTTACCACTACTATCCTGCCATGACACACACCACCAATTTGCAAATAGGCTGAGCCACACGATGGCAATTTTACGTGTAAATACTTGTTGATCCAGGAAAGACACTACAGTGACCATCACCTGAAGCAGTTGAGCAACTGTTTTGTATGTATGTAAACAAATAAGTCTATCTGAGAAGAAGAAAAAGATGAATATTCCTAGTCAAGTAGTCTCTCTGGTGTATAAAAGCAAATTCCCACCTGGTTGGACTATGTAGCATCTTAATAAATTAAAGGAATTAAAGTCCCGACTTGGCTGTGTGAAGTCATTTCCCGTGTTTGTGTATAAGCTACTGGGGTCTTATTTTATTTGCATCAATTTCTTGTCATCTGCTTTTAATTGGAAATTTCCGATTTCGAAGCGGGATATACACCTTTTTTTTTTTTATTTGTATTTGCAACTTAACCTTACCTTTTTGATCACACACCTGACATGACGATGAAAAAATTGGCAAGGGTGTCTTTGTAAAGTCAAAATCAATTACATTTTAACTATAAAATGTCTAAAACTCGTTAATTTCATTTTGAGGTCATATTTTTAATGTTTGAACTTGCAGAGGGTCATATGTATACCGATGAAGATTTTTTTTTTGGTGTAACAAGGACAAGAAAATGAACATAACCGGGCTGTTAAATAGCAGTCAGGTAATAAACTAGAAAAGTATGGTTTTTTTTTTACATTGCCTCTAAGTATCCCATCGGGCGGCTTCCAGTAATTATGATTGTGTACATATCTGGCATGAAAACAATCAGCTCCCAGTGATGAGCGTTTATTTTCCAACAACGTGAAAGTCAAACCGTCAAAGGCGTTATAAGCAGATTTATTTGCGAGAGTCCTTCAGGTGTGGTCCACATGAATCAAACACTTTTGGATCGCATCGTTTATACATTTTCCAGTTGAAACGACAGAAACAATAGTTTTTAAACGGACCTGTGGCTTTAAGAAAGCTTGGAGCCCGGACAACTGGCAGAGTGATGCTGTCTGGAAGCTTTTGCAACAATAAACCTTTTCAATCGTTTATGCGAGTCCCACTTTTAGAACAGAAATACGACGCCACAAATTTGTCAGATTAATACCTAAATCCAACAACTGTGTTTAAGAGGTTGTCCATCACAAATGTTTTTACATGTCCATCTTGGGTTTTCGAAATTACAGTTGAATTACTTGTAGATATGCTGCCTGTGATTGGTATTTAATTGCTTGTACATTATACTAACAGCTAGACCACCGCCAGTGTTAGTATAATTTTCATGTCAACGCTTCATCTTTTTTTCCAGTGCCTAGTTAGCTGGAGTTTGTAACATCACGAAAAGTGGTATTTTATTTAGTTTTTGAATTGTTTTATTACACTTAAAAATACTATTTAGATTTTATCCAAACTTTTAAAAACACATGCTAAATTATTGTCAAAATGAATTGTAGAGTGCAACTGGAAAATATTCAGTCATTCCAAATTACCTTTTTTTTTTTTTTTTTTTTTTTTTAAACACAATTTATTATTAAATTATAAATGAAACTAATTCTATACAACCACTTATAACTAATTATAGTGCAGTTATCTTCAAACATTTTTGGTTATGGAAAATATACAATATTTCATTAATATAAAAAAAAATAACTGCTTTGATAAAACCTACAATTAAAAAAATAATGTATTATCTGTATCACTGCTAGTGTGTTTAAAGATATGTAGCGCATCAGACCGTGTTTCTGAAATTTAGATTACAGTTTATGAAATTGTTTTTTGACTAGATACGAAGCAGAGAAATGGTTGAAGCACAAAAAACAAAAAAAAATGCATATATTTTACAGAGCCAGTCATCTCAAGGCCGATGTCTTTTACGGCGCAGCTGCAGCTCATATTTGTGTATTTTTTATTTTTTTTAATCTTTTATAACAGAGTCTGAAATTTGACTTGACTGAGAGAGTTTGGACGTTAACCGCACGGCTCAAGTGATGTCATGTCAATTATGTGCGTTTTATGGGAAGGCGGGAGATTGGAGGTAAAATGTCAGTGAGGGGGGGGGGGGGGGGGGAAGAAAAAAACAAAAAAGCATACATCTGCTGTATATGTGCCGTCCAAACACGCTACTCTTGTTTTATTTGATTTCTTTTTGCTTGCCAGAACATTTGTTAGCTTCAACCACCAAACTGTTGGAGGTTTGGAAACTTGATTCAGCTGAGAGAAAACTCCCCGGAGCTTAACTTATTTTCTTTTTCATCTTATAGGAACATTTTTGATCCTTTTCACTGTAGCCTTGAGAAACATATGAAAATGACGTTTTTTACCTGAAAGATGCGGTGCTTGTGTGCAATCTGAAACAGTTGCAAAGGTGTCTTTGTACGTCTGTGACATGTTTTTGTTCAAATGCTCCAAGGATCAAGAATTAAAGCCTAATTTCCACTCGAGTTCTTTTGCTGAAATGGCCCCCTTTTAAAACCAGTGTTGTTGATGAGACAGTGCAGTCCAACAACCGGAGCTTGAAATGTGGCTCTGGATCGTAGAAACTCTGTGGTGGCAGTTATGTAAATTAGCCACTCTGCTATTGGCAAAATCATTCTCACTAACTCAATCTTGTAAAAGGTTTTTGAACCTCCTAGAGGTCAACTGTGTGAACATTCTTAATTTGTGAGCCAGGGTGGTAAATTGCAAACCGGCGCCACCAACGTTATGCGAAGTGTCTGCCACAAGTTCGGCGGCAAAGTTATCACAAGACCTTTAGGTTTTTTTTGACTATAGGAAGAGTAGCGGCATGAAGTGCGGATCAGTCTTGAAATCTCATCAGCGCTTTTCCTTTCCCCATTATGATGAACTTCCTCCAAATGCAGTCATACTTTGCTGTTTTGACACACGTACTAAATCAGGTCTGTTTTATGTTGCGTTTCGCTTGTTGAATGGACTCACTCAGCAGTCCTGTGAGGCCTGATTGCTAACAGGCCGCCGGCGCTCCTTCCTGCCTCTTGACAGAAACCACAAGAAAAAGACAATGAAAACCTCCGCGCGGTCCTCATCGGGGGTCTGACAGTATCTGAAGGCTTATCCACCCCCCTGTCCCACTCCCGTAAGCCTCTGATCTCCCTTTTCTCTTGATCTGTGCTCAAGCTTTTTTTTTTTTTGGTCTTGGGGGGCTTCCAGACTGATATTTCCCATCCAAGTTTGAAGGATGACCTCATGAGCGTTGCAGCTGCCATCGCCATTCTCGCACAATTTAATAGGAACAGTATGGCGCATCTGGAAAGGAGTAGTTCGCACTTTCTCCCTCTGTTCACTGCATTTGATCATATCGTGAATGATTGTCAAGATTGTGAGGACAAAATGTTAGTTTTTCCTCCAAAATCCACCCCCAAAACATCATTGTTCCTTGCCCATCGTCTTTGAAAAAATGTTGGTCTGAACTGAAAAGCCTGGAATTATTGTATGGAGACAGGTGTTTTCCAAGTGGGCAACATGGTTCCATGAATCATAATGCTTCACTTGCTTCAGTCATAACACATAAAAATATGTTGACTCTGTTGACTTCACAGCTCCTGCCCCAGCAAAGTCGCTTTACATCCAATGTTGGACTGTTCTGTGTGTATAATATTCACACTGTTGACATTTATTTTGGCTTGTTGAGTATTTGTTGACTTGGTGGGGTAGAAATCAGACTGGAACACGCAATGCGATATCATGCAATATCACTTTAACTTTCTCTATTTCGGGTATCGGGTCATAGGTTGTTAAACGTCGACATAACGTATTTCACATAATACAGCACTTCACTGGTTTGCTGTGATCCTGATTTAAAAACATTACAAATGTGAATGTTGAACTGGTTTGCACATTGGCAAAAGAATACGCAGTCATGCATAACTGTTGTTATGACTTGGATGGATCGTACGTTAGCGCAGGTTAGTGATAGACATGGCATGTTCAAATTATTGGTTGAATCGCCACTGCAGGAACAGAAGTCTGTCCTATACCTCAGACTCTGTATTAATTCGTCAGAATCTCATGGAAGTAGCATTTAGCTCCAAAAAGTAAAGAGTGATGAAGACACAAGTTATGGAAAAAGCTGCTTTTAATGCAAAAATAAATGATTTCTGGTAGTGCTTACTAAAAAAAGAAAAAAAAATCTTACAAAAGTCATTCAAAAAACATATATGGTGATAAAATAAATAGTCATTGGACGCGTTTACACTTAAAGCTTAAAGGCTTTTGAAAAGAAGAGCAACATCTTATGCCACTAAGTCGACTTGGACCCGTGAGGACGGTAGCTGTTAGAACTGATTATAAAATGTCTACTTGCTGGCCGCTTTTCCTTCCAGTATAAACAATAGTCTGTACAAAGTGCATTAGTTCTACTGCATCCTGGCTCAAAAGGAGCGCTCTGTTGATCCTCATTTCAACAGTCATCTTGATTTGTCATGATGGTCTTACGTGAAAACATTTTCCACGAAATATGAGGGTAGAATCAATGGTTCTTTCATACTGAAATGATGGTATCGCTGGTTTATGTGCAGATTAGTTTTAAGTAGAACTGGAACTGTAGCTTAGGATCCTTGGAGAATCTAAAGGCACCATTGGAAGTCCAACATAGGGAGTGCGTAAAAAAATATTTTGTTAAAAATATGTATACAGTGGTACCATGACTTACAAGTATAATTTATTCCACGATCAAGCTCACAGCTCAATTTGATAGTGTATTAAATTACTTTTCCACATTGAAATGAATTGAAATGCCATTAATTTAAATTAACACAATTTGTGACTGTCCTTGCCCACGCCTAAATTGCTCCAATTATTTAACTTCACTTGAGCAACGGCATATCTGAATCTCAGAACTCAAATTTTGGCACACAACACAAAAAAGAAAAAAAATAATTAACCAAGCTCCACGGCTCATTACTTCAGAATCTCATAAGTTCTAAGTCAAGGTACCACTATACTGTCCATTTGGCTCCCCTGAATGTCTTATAATGAGGGAGAACCATGCCCATCAAAATACCAGGTCTCTAAAATACCAAATTCCAGCTGCACAGGGCAGATCCAAAGACCACCAAGAGGATCTGTGTTACCCTCCCAGTCCCATTGGTATCCACCTGGACTTGTTTGCTTTTGAACCCTGAACCATAGCGACTGGGTGGCTGCGTCTCTGTGCCGCTGCATAGCTTTAAGGGGGCCTGAAAGGAAGTGGCCCTCCTCATCGGACGGTCTGGGCTGGAACCATCCGTCGGTCTCTCGCCAACATACAGCAGCGGGTGTCTCCTGTGGTCCAGCTCAACCTTGAAAAGCTCGTACTCTTTATGCGGTAGCTTAATGCCAAGCACTGTGCACCCGTGCGTGGCGCTCAGGCCCTGCTCCTCTCCGACCTTCCACTCTCCGGCCTGCCCGCACTTCCCAGGCTTTGTCCTGTTCAACAACTTTGCTGTGGACTCGTCTTCAGCTGTCACCCTCACTTCAGTCACCTTAAAGACAAACTCTGTGGCTCCCGGTACTTTGACTGAAGGGTTTCCCTGAGCGTAGTGACCCGAAGCTCTCAGGGTGAAGGTGTTCTGGGAGCAGAGGGGGTCAGAGTAGTGGCGGTAGATCCCCTCCCACGCTTGTTGATCAGGATCGAAGTGGAACTCTCTGGTGAGGAACAGAACTGTGGGACGGGTTTCACACTGCTGGCTTACCCAGAGTCCGGACAAGGAAATAGGGGTTTGGGTTTGGGTTTGGGTTTGGCGGGGTATAACTGGGGGTCGTTGTTCTGTGGAGCGGTACACCAGGGCACACACCAGGCAGGGATGGATGTGATGCTGAAAGGATTAATGGGAGAATAATTAGCATAGCGGTACTGGATGCAAGACATAAAACATTTATAATTGGAACTAAAACTCACCATGGCACTCTGCAGAGGCTGCTGGTACCCTGTCGGTCTGTAGTGAGTTCTTTGGGTCCAGTCAGTGTGTATGTCCCCCAAGAAGAGCTCCTGGATTTTCTCCCCATGGCCGTGATGCTGCGTCTCCACCCTAACTAAATCGAGCTCCATCATGGTAAAGCCCATAGCCTCCAGGCACCCTCTTCCTGCCCGGGTATTGTAAAGGTCCAGCGGCCTCCCAGGAACCAGCCGAGCCAGGCTCGGACCCACGCAGGATGGGGGCAGCCTGGAGGTCAGCTTCTGCTTGGCCGCTAAGCTGTGGACCACGATGGCCACCCCACTGAGGTGATGGTCGGCTTCGGTGGCTCCGCGGGTGATCCAGGAGGCCTGGCGAAGACGGAGCCTGCCTCGGATCGCCAGGGAGTAGGCGGGATTCTCGCAGCCGCTGTCAGCATAGTAGTGCTGCAGCGCCTGGAAGTGACGACTGGGGTGGAAGGTGTAGGAACGGGTGAGGAACTCTGGACCTGGACGAACTTCACATCTGAGAATAGCAGGGTAGAAGTTATCAGTGGAGATATTTTGAGCCTCTTGATTGTTTAGTTCAATGATTCGCTTAAGGAACTGAGTTGTAAAATTTATTAAAAGAACAGACTGTGATAAATCAAGAACCTCCTGAATTGTTTGCCTTCTAAGGTTTCACTGTGTTTGACAAAAGTTTACCTCGTTGACAGCCAGGTGCCATCCAGCCTTGGCGGTATTTCTGCTGTGATTGTCACCCTGTCCTGATGGTGGCGGTAGTGGCAGTGGGGCTGCCATTGCAGGCTTTCGCTGAAGTTGGAGGAAGTTGTGGGCACCTCCCAGACTTTACTCCTCGTCGCAGCCATCAATACAACTAAGAAGTAGAAATGGCGGATATTATTTCATATCATGAACCCATGAGCTTACTTTCCGTATCGTGAGTTTGGAGTAGTTGCAAGATGATGATGGCCCATTTACTTCAATCGACCTTACAGCTGCAAATCACAGTCCCTGCTTTTTCGGTTCACTTGAAGTGTGCATGTTAACATCATTACGATGCACAACTCTTTGTCATCCAGGTGACGAAAAGCGAGAGAGGTAGAATGAAAAGCATCTGGTTGACAATAGCTGAAAGCTCACGTCACGTTTCCCTCCCGCCTCCGCAAACACCGCGACAGTCGTCGTTCCCGATGAAAGCGGCGATCGTCGGATACTGTGAATTTGTTTGACTTGTGCACATCTGCTTTATCTCGCTGCATAAATGCATTCTCGGCGTCTGCGTGCTCAAAGGTGCGTCTTGAGACCCTAAGCAAAGATCAAGTTTCAGCCGAGATGGAGACAAAAGGATTTTCTGATCGCGTCTTTGTGGTTTTGCAACAAGAGGAAACCGCCGAGTCTTGGCGGCGTGTTCTCACACACCGACCGCTTGTTCTCCACGTGCAAATATGTGATTTTTTTATTGTTGTTATCGTCTCGCCTAGCTCTTTCTGAGGATCCCAATTCCGGGGGTCATCATATCGTGACAGCTTTATGCCCACAGTTCCTCCCGCGTGGCTTCGCATGCACTCTGACCCGCATTGAGCTGACGAGGTGTCAACTGTTAAGTCTTTGGATGAGCAGCAGATCTTTTTACTCTCTCGCGGGTTTAAGGAATATTGGAACATTTATGATGTAGACTCGCATTTTTTCGTTGAGGAATGATGCACAACACTTTTGTGGAAAATTCCAACTGCAGCATAGATTTTTGTTTAAAACTTATTGGACTCGTGTCGATTTTTTTTTACTTATTGCTTCTTTAGCCGCTCTGCTTGCATAGATTTTGTCTTTGATGCGCAATTTAGTGGGAACAAAAAACTACTGAACTTATTTCTTTATGACGAGTTGGGGTCATGGTCTAATGTAAAAAAAAGCTTTTCTGTTCATTTGAACACCTTACAATGACTTGCCGTTTTTGTTGCCTTTATTGCTGTTTGCATCTTTATGGGTGAGCAAAAATATGCTAAGCTGTCCAATTTGCATCTAATTTTGTGGAAGTCTTGGTGCATAGTGCAAGGACCAGTTGGTACTTGGTGATTGGCATACGTTTGTTACCATTATATTCTTATGACAGTTGTGTAATGGAAGCGGATCTGCAATGGTTACGAAATCAAAATAAATATATTTAAAAGTCATCCAGCAGGTCTGTTTGTTCACCATCGTCTGTAACTGCGTGCTAAATGTTGTCCAAGTGGTTACAGAAGTGCCAAAAACAAAAGTGCCGCGTCGTCATGTGGGGCTAAATTTAAGTGTGTTATTTGTGCCAAAAACATGAAGTTGTATGGAGTGTTTCCCGAGGTCATGTGTCATTCCCTCTCTTGGATCTTAATCTGGTGCTGCATATGGTTGCATTTACAACAGGACAAGAAAGAAAGGAACTCGTAAAAAGCAAAGAGCTTAGTAAAACAAAATTGCTCATTGAGAGATTTTAAGTATTACTCTACAAAAAGAGCCTCGGTCAACCACAAATGAGACGACGCCGTAATGCGCAACATGCGACCCGCGACTCCATTTGGAGGAGATCAAGGCAACTTTTTCCGGTTCAGTTCCTACTCAGCCAGTCGAACAGCGTTTGACTTGATTTGCATTTCCACGACAGTCTCCTCTTCATGTGCACCTCCTTGTCATCCGTGTTTCATTCAGCAATCAGCTCCCCTCGCTGACGACTAGTCTATAAATAACTCCTTCCTGCTGCGGTTCAGAGGTCAACCGCTAGCATGTGATACAGGTGCCGTCTTTGTTGAAGAAAACGAGACAGCTGCGTCTGCGTGTATCGGTTTTGTTATGATCGACGTCAAGACTGCACTAAAGAGAAAATAAATGACAGCAGAATTATCTTGGGAGAATAAAGTTGTATGATTTTTGAGGAAAAAAATAGTTGATAGCTATATTTTTTTGTGTTGTCTATCTTGAAAAGGTACAAGTGGTGTCTGCTGAGTTGTTTCTCACAGCGCTCAGTCCAAAAGAAACAAAAGAAGCACATTTGTCGTCATTGCTTGTCTTGCTATTTGTCACAATTATCTCGTGATCCCCCTGCAGTGGAGTGAACGTCTTTGGGGGGCTTTGTTCACTACGTTATCTCCTATCTTGACTATCTTGACTCTGAGCCATAATCTGTGGTGATGCATGACTTGCTGTGTACTACGTTGCCCTTTCCCTACAACATCTTCTTGTACGAGTACTTACTGTACAAACAAGGACTATTTATTTATTTTTTTTAAGTAGCTCTCTAAATTGTTCAGGTTAGCTCTATTATGTTCATTTGACAAGCTCACTCTCAAAGCTAAACCATTAGAAGATAGGTTATAACATCACTGACTTATTCATTAATCCTCAGCAGCTAACATTAGCTTAGCTTCGGTGAACGGTCTTGGTCAGAGTTGAAACGGCCACATACACCTTCAGAAAAATCAACTCAAAGCCTGTTTATAGTAAACAAAGGCATCATGTTAAAAAAGGAACAACAAAGAAAACCCCTTCCATCAAACTTGCAGTTGTCGAAATGCAACAATGGCTTTGATTGTGTAAATAAACCGCTCGTAAATGCAACGCGAGGTAGACACAAAGGACTTGTAATACAAATGGTGTCCATTGTCCCTCCCTTCTCATTTGTGTAAGTCAGGCCGAGGTCAAGTTGATCTTTTCAAAGCGCCGCAGCTCGGCGTTGTTATTCTAACTTGGGTCATGTGCGTCCGCGGGGAGGGCGAGCGGACGGCCGCTGTTGTCTTTTCATCACACTTTGAGCGTTTCATCCCAAGCTCTGGTTTGCTTACACGAGAGCTCTGCGCGGCTTTGCCCGCTGGATGTCAAACTCTGGCTCCTGTTTGCACGTGGCCACCAGGCTTCAAAGGACAAATGCGTTCTAAAAGCCTCGAATAGGGTTTGTCGTCATGAAATTCACATTCGTAGGTTGTCAAATAATCCAGAATTCTCACAATTCAAAATAGTTTGGCAGAAGAAACACTAGTCTCAAACTTTAAATAGCCTTTATCTAGAAAATAAATGTACCTCTGCAGAGGACATAATACACTGCACTTTGACGCGAAGCACCATTTCCACCTACTGTAGTGGATGTGCAATTACACTTTATTCTAGTACGGCTAAAAACAAACAAAAGAAAGAAATGTTCCTTGAGGATTTTATTTTGGTTCTTTAACAAGTTGTCTAACTCCATTTCTAAATGTTTACCATCCTTTCCTCTTTTCTGAGCATCTGCGGAGGTTCAGCAGCTCGACCTCGCTTGTCTTCTTCGCGATTCGAAAGAAAACACTCATCGTGGGGGCTGAGCGGGGGCGGTCTTTCTAGTGTGCGGTGGGGGGGGGGATCTGATGATTGCACCTGGGCGGACATCTCCTCCTATCCGCCTCTGAGCCATCACCCATAACCAGCCCTGATGTTCAGCGACCCATGGGGGGGGCATGGGCTCCGTAATGTCCGCCTCTTGTTATTCCAACCATTAACATAATAGTAACATTAGTTCCAGGGCCACGCTCGCCTGCTCCGAAGCCGCCATTGTTTGAAGGCAGCTGCCGGAGAAGAAGAAGAAGAAGAAGCCTCCTCTTCCTCCTCCTCCTCTTCATCTTTGAAGACACAGACCCACCATTCACCAGTGCCGGCTTGTGTTTTGGTTGGATGGCAGACGTTTGAATACTGACAAATTGCTTAATCGCTTCCTTGTGATTAACGAGTGGTGGTGTGTGACATAATCCTTGCCAAGTTTGGGGAACGGACACGCTTCAGGAGCCTTTATTTCTTTCTTTACGCACTTACATGCGCATGATAGCAACACTAGGACATTGTCTGACTCTGTCTAAAAATGATAATGTACCTGTAAAAAAACAACACTTCGATTGACATTTTGGGGGTTGTTCCTTGGCTTACGTGTCACCCAACTTCCAAGTTTTTCAAGATCAAGCACTTTTTTTTTTTCCTCTCCGAAGTGCTAGCAAGAATTGTTTTAACGAGCACTAGATGGTGGCATTCCACTTCACTACAGCAGTAGCTTATCTGACAAAATCCGCAATCTTAATGCTAACATACAATGCAAAACGAGATAGATTGCTAACAAAACTAGCATTGATGTTGTTGTATTAATCCTATAAGCGACAGCGATTTGACCACAAATGGTCCATTGAAACATGTAGACAGAAAATATATCAATATTCAGGTATATATTCTTCATTCTCCGCCATAAACAAATAATACTATAGCTAGTTGCAAAACTTCGTATATCCAAGCTATTCGTTTAACAACTCACCTTTAGTCATTTTTGTGTTCTTTCTGTAATACACTAAGATCCAACAAAATGGCACTGCCTGATCAGAAAATATAAATTGTTGTCGACTTGTCGAGGAAGTATGTTGGAGTTTTACACCTCAACTGAGAGAGTATGTTTGTATATTGGGGCGGAGCTAAGTTTAGCCTAGCTTGCTAGCAGAAGTTACGGATTGTCTCTGCCACATTTGTGTTTTTTTTTCCCTTACTGAATGGCTATTTTTAAATAACAAAGCATCGTAAAGCATCTATTTTTAAGGGTAATGTAAAACGTAATGAATTAAAAAGAAATTTACTGTAGTTGTTTTGGCATTGTAATTTGCAAGTCCGGTCCTCGAGTGTTTTCCATGTTTCTCTCCACTCAGACCTGATTCATGATCAGGGTCTTATTCTTCTGCAAAGCTTGAGCTGATGAGCTGATCATTGGATTGAGCTGCCTTGAAGGAGAGAGCCATGGAAAACAAGCCGGATAGGGGCTCTCGAGGACCGGACTCGGGCACCTCTGCCTGAGAGGTTACACGATAGCAGGGTTCACCAATTCCTGGTTCTCGAGGTCTGGAGTCCTGCAGGTTTTAGATGTTTCCGCCTACCAACACACCTGATACTAAAGATCAGGATTGTTATCAGGCATGCTGATGAGCTGATTATATGAATCACTTGCGCTAGTGGGCGGAAACATCTAAAACCTGCAGGACTCTGGAGATTGAGGACCGGAATTGGTGAACCCTGCACTATAGTTATCTAGACAATTATAAATGTTTTTTTTTTTTTATAAGCAGCAATTAGCTACTCTTCCACTAGATGGCAGAATGTATAATTAACCCGCTTCCACCTGTTGCTATTCAGACAAACAGAATCATATTTTGTGCTCATAACCAGTGCAGATTTCACAATAAGTACATTTGTTAATCTTGGGGGGGGGGGGGATCATTATTTCACTTCATTTTTTGTGACTTTTGTTTGGTGGTTTGCCGTGAGCTTATCCAATTTAAATAATGTGCTTGTCTCACTAAAATTTAATTTATAAAACACTGGTCATGTTAACCCCTCGACTCCCAATCCCCATTGCACTCACCTTGCCAAATCAAGCAGACCCCACCGAGCGCGTGTGCCGAGCGTCCCTTTGACATGATCGCTGCCTTTCAACGTGCAAATTATTATTATTTTTTTTAGATCCCAGAACTCGAGAATCTCCTGTCAGCAGCAGACAATCATGTGAGCTGTCACCATGACACGAACACGCATCAAGTAATCCTACGCGCGCCGCTTCTTTTATGTCCACCTGTTGGCTTCCATGCTCTGGTGGCAAACTTGTCAGTGGCCTTGCAGCATCTCCACACTGGTGCGCTCTCCTTGTGAGTGTGCAGCACACAGTGGCTGCCTTCCACTCGATGCGTGTGTTTGTGTTTGAGGAGGAGTATAATGCGAGGGTGGGAGGAGGGCGCATGTGTGCATCCGAGGTTGAGAGAGACACAAGTGAGAGAGCAAAGCAGATAGAGGAGCTTTCAGTGTGTGTGTGTGACTTCAAGTTCCTAAATGCAAAGCTCAAGGGAGCGTTTAGGTGCTAAAACTTCCACTGTTAAAGGAGATGATGTATCTTTTTAGTCGCTATGTCAAACCATTCCCAGATGTCCTAATGTCTGTGACATGCTTTTTTAAAAAAAACAAAAACAAAAACAACACCCTAGGATCAAGAATTGTAGCAGTTTTTTTTTTTTTTTTTAAATAAATAAATATACCGGTACTCCCTTTTCTATGGAAGCCCATTCCCGCCTAACTTGGCAATAGCCAGTTGGATATGCGCTTCAGTATCAGTATTATTATTATCAGTATTATATGCATATAATTGAATACTTTATATTTTTTTTATGAATTTTACAAATCTCTATTACCTACCTAAAATTCATCCATCCATCCATCCATCCATCCATTTTCTTGACCGCTTATTCCTCACAAGGGTCGCGGGGGGTGCTGGAGCCTATCTCAGCTGGCTTTGGACAGTAGGCGGGGTACACCCTGGACTGGTTGCCAGCCAATCACAGGGCACTAGCTAAAATAATTCATAATAAAATAATTAATTAATTATCTTAATCATTTTGAGATTTGGGATGCATTTTCGGCAAGTTTGGGGATATTAGTTCTTATTTTTAATATTTTTTTATATATTTGTGGTCAATTAGTTCTGTTTTTAGTTTGTTTTTTTTTTGTCTGTTTTTAAAATTTTTGTCTGTATTTGTGTTTTTTTCCCTTGTATATTTAAATTTTTGTAATTGTGCGGTTTTGCATTTTCTTGACTTATGTAGCTATTCTTTATATATATATATATATATATATATATATATATATATATATATATATATATATATATATATATATATATATATATATATATATATATATATATATATATATATATATATTTTTTTTTTTTTTGCATTTTTAATGTTTTATTGTTATCTATTTCAATTTTTGGTGTTTATTTTTAATGTATATGATCTACTGACCTGGAGAAATCACGTTTCCAAGCGTGTGGGGTCTATTCTAAAATCAACAAGTATGGTTTGTCCCTTGTTTAAAAAAAAGAAAAAGAAAAACAACAACATGGAAAAGTCAATTTTACCAAGTCAATTTTACCAAGTCAATCCAGTTAAAAAACAAAATCACACAAAACGTGTTCAGATGCAGAGTAGGCGTTGTGGGCTTGGACATGTCCAGATGTCCCAGTTCCTCCGCAATCCGCAGTTTACATTGGAGCGCCCTCGCAGCAGAGAAAAGTGTTGACGGTGAGGTCTGCGGCTCGCTGGGCGCGTCGGGGAAGTTCTGGAACAAGATATTGCTGTTCAGTTTGTTTTCGTGCGATGTCTTCATGTGGCTGGCGATGTAATTGGTCGGCCATTAACCTCCGCGGAGGCAGAAATTTGAGACACGGCCATCTTTACCGTTTTCCACCTATAGGATAGTAACGTCAATACAACATGAAAATACATTTTGTTTTGGCATACTATGTAGTCTGTAATGAAATTAAACTTTGGCATGATCAGCATTGATATTTAAAAAATTTTCAAAAATTAGAGTTGAAGATCACAATGGCCACACACGCACACACAACATATGGCACCTTATTAGAGCGCCACATAAACGCCTCAGTCACGCCGATTGTGTTGACTCTGCCGACCGCCGCCGTGGAGGTGAGGAAGGCCTTCAAAAGCAGTGAGACTTGGCAGCACATCTACGGCGGGTGGGCTGACCGCATGCGTTGGCACCTTGTCAATTGACCTTAAGGGCCTCCGCTGTACGGCGCACAACACGAGCTGTATTACGGGCAACTTGTGTCCCGTTTTTATTTTTAATACAGCACGTTTGCAGCACTAAAAATATTCTTTGCCATGTTTTCCCTGATCACCTCACACTCGACTCAACTTTATTTACTGTCTAGAGAGCGCTTTAGAAGCAACCATCACTGGATACAAAGTGCTGTAGAGTAAAAATTATAGGTGTATTCAAGTAATCCATCTGGAGATGTAATAAAAGCATGTCATGTGCTGAAAGTTGGATCCCAAAGCGCAGACATTATTCACATTGAGACGCATGGAACTTGACTAGATGATAACGAAAGAGAGTTGCACGGAGAGACAGTGGTAATAATCCGACAAACACGCACACTTCTCAGACAGCTACTGCAGACAGTGAATCGATCTGATTGGTTGTGACTAAGTAAAGGATTGAAGATTGACATCGCAGAGCTCATGACATCACATAGCATAAAACCAATTGAAACATCACACAGCGGTCTTGCCATGTTTGGGATCGAAAACAAGAACGATTAGAGGTACGTGCTTTTCATAGGACAGCAGGAGTTTTTGGGATTATTACATACGTGTAAACAACTTGATGAATCGTTTTTTTTTTTTTTTTTTTTAATGTGACCTGTCATCTGTCCTGCTGTTTCTTCTTCTGTGTTGTTTACATGCTGGCCACATGTGTTACTTCTGTACCGAATCATCCCTCAAACATGGAATTTTCTATAAGCAACTCGAGTAAACACCACAGTCCACAAGTATGCTCGTATTTACAACAAGGCACGTGTGAGCATAACAGTGATTAATGGGAATATGGGAAAAGTAGATGCTTACAGATTTTTTATATCAACAGTGACATATTTCTTTGAAAAGGGGGTGGGTGCTTGTGGGGGTTCAAAAATTATCTCTCCGGTGAATTTGGAGTTATTGGTTATGCATGTTGTTATGATTTCAGTCCAGCTGCATTCGCGCTGCCAAACAGTTTTGGCATTATTAAAAAAAACAAAAACAAAAAACACTTTTCATCATGTTTTTTGTTTTTTACACTTCCTTTGCAACAAACAGCCATGTCATGTCTAAGTTGAATTTGTTGCGCTCTGGGCATCCTTAAGTCATTCGCTCGCAGCCATTTTCACTGAAACGACCCCCTTCGCTCCCAACATGGAAAACATGGAACCTACCAAAGAAGGATTAGAGTCTCTTCTTTCATCACAAAAAAAGTATATTTCTATCTGTTTCCGTTTTGCAGCAATTAGCATTAGAATATGAGTTTCATCATTATTCACAAATCTCTTTAAAACTGCGGGGAAAACAGCTTTGTTGCAACATGGCCCTGGTTGATCTCTTATACTCTGCTGCCACCTACTGGCTCTTTTTGTAATAACTACCATTGTCATTACCATTCTCTTCAGTTTAATGGCTGCATCAAAGCCTTCTGTATGCATGCGCATAAAAAGTAAAAATAAAAATAAAAACATATGAATACGTCTTTGGGAGCATGGTGATATTTAACATAGAACGTATTTATACGTTTTTGGGAGCAAATTAGTTAATAGTTCATGTGTTTGGAGTGTATTGTTCAGACCTTGGCAAAGTTGGGGTGCAGGGAGGTTTGAGGCTAGACCTTGAGCCCCTCTCTCTTTTACGTTAACCTCCCCCATCCCACCTTAAATGTTGAAAATAAGCAACAATATCTCACAGTTGTCTCGTCAGGGCCATTATTTTGGGGCTGGCACTAATCTGATTGTTGAACAGCGGCGCTGGCTGAGCTCTAACTGGCTGTGACGGGCCCCACAGAGAGAGGGGGGTGGGAGGGGTGGGGGGGTCGTTGGTGGGGGTTGGACAGGACGCCACTGATCTCTGATCCCAGATCTGACATTGGGCTCCCTCAGGAGGACACTGCCTGGGGTGTCAGCTACTTTGATCCACTCTGGGTCCTCTCTGGAATGCGCGCGCACACACCTAACCGGGTTGGCACATAAATAGCTGGCACAGGGAAAGCATACAGCCCACAGCCCGCGCTATTTTATAATCAAATAAATCCCCCCCGACCTGTAACTAATACCTTAGCGCGGCCAACGACTACGGTGGCCTAAGTGTGTGTGCGGCTCGTGTTTACTTGGGCTCATTTTCCGACAAGTCCACGTGCTGGGATAAAAACGTCAATGTACACAAAAACCTACATATAAACGCATACGCAAAACAATGCAAACACAAACCTTTATAATGGATTCATTCATGTTTCTCCTGCCACCTTTGCTGGTTCCTTCTGCGAAGCTATCTTTGCCACGCACACTAAGATAAACGCAACACACGCCAGCTGCAAATAGGCGGCGGCGCTTTAATCACGACATATTCACATCGACGCCCTCTTATCTGCAAAAGGCAGGAAACGTCTCCTCGTGATCCGTTTTTTTGGACGAAGGCCCACAATGCAGAGTTGGGTCGGCCCGTCGGTCAACCGGAACCGAGTTGGGCGATAGGCGCGTTCGGGGGCGGTCGGTTTTGTTTTGCGAGCAGGTGAGGTCTGACGTGTCGTGTTTTGGATCTGCTTCCCCCTCGATGTGCTGATGAGATAGACGGTTATATCGCACTCGATTGAGCTCTTTGATGAATCCGAAATGACCCGCATCCATCCCGTTTAGAACAGCTGAACTTTATTTGGGGTTCATCAGATTTATGTGCCGCCTCCCGTTTAAGTTTGGAATGTGATTGGTTACTTCTGATCACAGCCACGTATGTTGAAAAATGGTTTACCCTCCTTGTCCGTCAAGCGCTTTAGAAAATGTATGGAGGGATGTTTTGCAAACTTGGAAACGGTTCCCTAGCAGGTTTTGTTTGTTGACTCGGTGAATCTCTTTTGATACGGCGCAAAAGTGCCACTTTAAAAGTCACGCCAGCTATTTGTTCTGACATTTTTTTGTGTTTGTGCGATAAGAAAGTCCCTCTGCAGGGATTTGCTGGTGTTTTTTTCTCTCTTCTGTGTGCACAAAACCTGCTGTGCTTATTCTCTGTTACTGCCTTTACTTTAGAGAAAAACATGTTGTGGCAGGTTGAAGAGATCCGTGGCAGGAGGTAGAAATCTGTCAGGCAGAGCACTGACTAAAAAGTAAGTGCATTGAACAATTTTAAAAAAAAAGTTACATTTTTATGCAGATTAAAACTAAATTGGCATGCTGATTCCAAAATTGCAGTATTTTTTCTCTCTCCACATCTTAGCCTCCATAAAAGGAAAATTCTGTAGCTGTAGAAAGACTGTAGTAAGACGAGCTAATTTCAGTTGAGAGTGTGGTGAGAGGTGTGTGCCGCTCCCAATTGGTCAAGTACTATCAACATCTGCAAACAGAAAACGAGCATATTAGCAATTAAGACGATTAGTACTGGCTTTTCTCTTAACCTCGTAACCATGGACAAAAGTTTGATTTCTTTATGTTGGTTATTTTTTAGTTTTCAAATAGGGCTGGGTTTAAACAAAAAAATAAATAAATCAAATAATCCATATCAAATCCATTTTCCTTTGCAAGCCCGATATCGATTCATAAAATTGTTTTGCAACAATTAGCATTTGAATATAGCTAAGTTTCATCATTATTCACAAATCTGTTTAAAACAGTGGGCAAAAACATGGCCCCGGTTGGTCTCTTATACTTTACTGTCCGTTTTTGTAATAACTCATTGCTTCAAGCATTCTCTTCAGTTCAGAGGCTGCAGCAAAGCCTTCTTTATACTCTAGCATAAAAATAACATAACGTATAAATATGTCTTTGGGAGCATGGTAATATTTAAAATAGAACGTATTTATACGTTTTTGGGAGCAAATGAGTTAATATTTGTGGAGTTTTTTATCATGTATTTGACATTTTAAGAGTTGATGTGCCATAATGAATCAGGATTGAAGTGAATAGAATTGGTTAAAAAAATAAAAAAATAAATAAATCGAATCAAACTGAAATCTTGTTAATCGGAATTGAATTGATTGAGGAAATTAGAATTGATAGCATACCCAGTGCTATTCAACCTTACATTGGCATACATAAACCAACCAAACAAAACTGGGATCCTATTACTCGAAAACTGAGACCAGTTTTGAATTCCACACCCAAAAATTAGTTAAAAACAGCTGCCAGATATAACTCAACAAAAATTATACCGAAAAGCAAAATAACAGCTATTCTCTTGTGGAACATATCTCAAACGTACGTGATAAGATAAAAAATTTTCCTATCATCAAACGTTCCTGTTGTTTTTTTTTTTTTTTTCTTGAGAGCAGAAGGAATCCGCGTGAAGCTTCCCAGCAGACCACCGTGAGGGTCTTTGCGTCCCGGGCATCAACTCTCACTTTGCTGTTTGAACTAATCTCCACTGGTGGGACCAGAAGGCCGAGAGGCAAGATCCCTTGCTAGAACGTGACAAGTCATGAGTCTTAAAAAAAAAAAAAGAAAATCCCCCTCAACATATTTTGGAACCAGCGCGACAATAAAGCGGAGGATATGAGACACAATGGTAGCTGACCCGGTTGAAATGCTGGAGGTGCGTTTGATTTACGACACGGCGTCTGATCTGGCGTAAAGGGAGAAGGCCTGTTTCTGGGAATAAATCGGCAAGGCCGGAGTTATCGAAACACGTGTTGGAGCGCGGCGCGTGAAATCACCAGCCACGCGGGGCCACTTGGCGGGATCCGTCGCTCGCTCGTAAATCCGCAACATGACTTCTTCGCATGACAGGGGCCCTCATTTAGGAAGGCGGGACGATGAGTAAAGTCATTTGTAAGAACATGAAAGCAGGGTGGCGGCAGATGGATGCAAATGGCGAGCAGTGCGTGTATCTCGGTGTGTGTTTGCTCAAGTGTTCCCTTGAAAGCGGGAGATTCATCATTTGGCTCGAGCGGCAGTGAATGTTGGCGGGGGGCTTGGAGGAGGACGGGGGGCGATTGGAGTTATTGGCGAGATGCAAAGAAGAGCCAAGATGGCAGCTATGTCAATAAAGGGGCCTCCGCCTCTCACCCTGAGAGCCCGATCGCCGCCGCCCCCCCCCCCCCCCCCCCCCCCCCTCCCCTCCGCACATAGCCGCAACCCTCAAGTTCCTGCGACCAGATGTGACGCCTCACGCTCACCATCAAATGTCCCATGCGCTATTTTAGTTGAGGTTTTAGTGGAGCCGATCACAGCTGACTTGGAGTGAGAATTAGGATAAACTCCCCCCAGAACTGGTCTTAAGCACATAGAGACTCACATTCACAAGTCTTTTACAAATCTTCGACCAGGAGTCAGCAACCTTTCCTGTCAAAAGAGCAATTTTAGGCCAAATAAAAAACAAAAAAAAGTCTGTCTGGAAGCCGCAAAACATTTCAACATTGTGATACGGGAAACAGTGTGTTAGTGTTTGTCTAATGTACTGAGTGATGGTCCAAGAGCTAATTAGAGCTGCACCAAAACAGAAAAATATGCAGCATCCAATACTCATTCAGAGATTCATTTTCTTTCTGTTTCTTCTCATCATTATTCTTATTATTAATGCTTCGTTTTTCATAATTATTATTATTATTTTTTTTAGATTTTCTGCCTTTATGGCTTTTTTTGGGCGGGATTTTTTTCTGCCTGTTTTGCTATCAATTTCTGACATTTTTGGCCAATTTGTGGACATTTTATGTTGATTTTCGGAATTTCTTAATATTCTGCCTCTCTTCCTTTTTTGGACGTTGTGGCAAATTTTAGGGGGGAAAAATTCTGCCTATTTTACTATAAATTTCAGACATTTTTTAGGCAATTTTGTGGACATTTTTTTATGTTTTTTTAATTTCTTTTCCGAGGACATTTTCTAGTTGCTTTTTGAACATTTTCTTCTCTTGACTTTTCTTAAATCAAAATTCTGACCTTTTTTTTTTTGGGGGGGGGGGGGGGGGGGGCAATTTTGTGTACATTTTATCTGGTAATGTTCAGGATTTGTTCTTTTGTTTTTGCATTTATAGATAATTTTTAAACATTTTGATTTCTGCCTTTTTTTTTTTTTATTCAATTCATTTTTGGCAATTTCATGTACATTTTATGGTAATTTCCCCCCCTTTTTTTCTTCCCTTTTATACATTTTTTTTGTAATTTTTAGAACTTTCATCTACCTTTTTTTCTCTTTTTCTGGCAACTTAAAAAATTTGGGCTCTGATGTTTTTGGAATATTTAATTATTCTTTTTTTTTTTGTCGAAGTCATTCATTTTCAGAATATATCTAAAAAATATATCAAATGTAAATAATAATAATAATTATTATTATTATTTTTTTAGAGATCCACAGGGAGCCACAGGTGAGGGACTAAAGAGCCACATATGGCTCCAGGGCCGCAGGTTGCAGACCCCTGCCTTAGCCTATGTTTACACTAACGTTCCCTGCGGCCTCCTTTGCCCGAAACGTAGTGCGGTGTCATGTGGGATTTTGGCGTTCCCCAACTTTTATATACAAGTCTTGCTAGTTTTTCTCACGGTCCGACCACGTTATCCTTGACAGGCCGTGAGGGGAAATGGCTGTTGAGTCCCGGAGGCTCAAAGGCGCACTACTACGATTCCGCCTGCAGTCTACCACGGATGACAGTACATTCCCGTCCGGCCCGATTTGATGATGTCGCTCACGTTTCTCACGTTCTGTCACCGATTCAACATGGACGCCGAGCACGTTTCAGGCGTGGTTTTTACACTCGAGTTTTTGTGCACGTTCAACAAATGTTTGATAATATTCAACAACTACTCACAGCCCCCCCACTGTCCACTGTTGTTCTTTTTCCAACATTTTATGATGCTTTAATTTATGAAGTCACTGGAGCGTCGCCGTAATTCCCCATCTGTGGAGTCTTACAAATCCTTTGCGTATTTATGACTCTAAAGGATTTCTCTACTGTACGTTCCCCCGCCAGCTATTATTTAGCCCGTCTGTCTGTTGTTCCCTGGGAATTAAATTACACAAATTTAGTGATCCTTCAAGAGAATGGCTCCCCTTGTGGGATCCGGTTACCTCAGGAGCCCCACAGCCCCTCTTGTCTTCTTTGGAAAATGGCTGCCGTATAGTGAGCGGCGGCGATGGGTTGATGGTGCTAGTGAGCGA
Organism: Festucalex cinctus; assembly: GCF_051991245.1. NCBI lineage: Eukaryota > Metazoa > Chordata > Actinopteri > Syngnathiformes > Syngnathidae > Festucalex > Festucalex cinctus. Next base: position 27,127,213 of record NC_135418.1, on the reverse strand, counting down.
CATGTCGGCTCCTGCCTTTTTGCACACTTCAAAAAAAAAAAAAATCATCTCGGATCTAAATTACATGTTGAGATGATGCACTTTGAACGGAATTCTTCCCCGTGAGTAAATGACACGTTGTTCACCTGACCTCCTCCGGTAACCAAATCCCCCCTCGTTTATTTTGTTGGCACCAGCTTGTTGAACTTCAAATTATCGCACGCACACACATACACACGTGAATGTTTTTGATTGATTTTGATAATGTGGGCTTGAAATAGAGGGCTCACCAACGAAAGCACGACGAGGCGGGTTTTCCACAGCGAACATCAAACAAGATTGGGGATTCTTGAAAAAGTTCAAATGCGGCTTTTGAATCCAAGCATTCCTCAAATAAACTCGTACTTTTTAGTTCAACAACCTTATAAAGTGAATTCATAGATTTATTTCTAAATACATTACGCATGCTTGGAGAAAACTGCTGAAAACATCATAACTGAAAATGATGTAATGCTAATAGAAAATATGGAGATAAAGCCTTGTTTTTCACAATCTGCAACTGTTTATCACCATTTAAGTTCTCCTGATTTGGGTGGGGGTGGGGGGGTGGGGGGCGTGGCTAAAACGGGCTCGAACTTAGCCTTCATTAGCATTTTATTATTTACAATTAATCAATTGAACAATTATTGAGATATGGAAACGACCACCTCCCTCCATCATCAGAAAATTTAATCCAAATAAAATAGGTCGTTATTTTCTCAGTTCGTAGATGCTACGATGTTAAGTAAACTAATGTTGCTAACCAAAACAGCAGCACCTATGAAAAAACGTTTTGTTTTTGTTTTTTTCCACATTCATATTGTTTTTTACTTATCTTCTGTTTTTTTGTCAATCAGTGTACGGATCCGGGAACGTGGGAGGCCAAAATTGAAATTGGAAAACTAATGTTGCTAACCAATACAGCAACACCTATGAAAAAAAAAATAATATATATATATATATATATATATATATATATATATATATATATATATATATATATATATATATATATATATATATATTTTTCTTTACAATCATATTGTTTTTTTAAATTATCTTCTGATTTTTTTGTCAATCAGTGTATGGATCCGGGAACGTGGGAGGCCAAAATTGAAATTGAAAAATTGAAAAACTAATGTTGCTAACCAAAACAACAGCACATATGAAAACCGTGTTTTCCACATTCATATTGTTTTTTAATTATCTTCTGCTTTTTTTGACAATCAGTGTACGGATCCGGGAATGTGGGAGGCCAAAATTGAAATTCCAACCCGAACCTCAAAAACCATGTTGCAGGTGTGCTAACCACTTGGGCACCGTGTCGTCCCCTTTCCGGTAGTGTAGCGGTTTCATTTATGAGCTTCTGTATGTCGCTTTTGTTGATTGAAATTCCTTTGGGCGTAATCCACTGAAAGCTTGCGTCTCAAAATCCTCTTTTAATAATGCAGACGTATTTGGACCCCTTCCAAGGAGTCTTATCCAGAACATGACTGTCCCGCCTCCTTTAAAAAAAAAAAAAAAGTGAAATCCCATAAAAAATCTCCTCATCTTGAACCAACCTCGCCCGGCTCTACCCGAATCTTGACCCCGGCCCACTTCCTTAATCCCTGACCTCCTCCTCCAACATAATGAATGCATGCCGCTGAGCCGTGATGGATGTGCACTTTGTACCATGTACCCCCACCCCCCCGAAGTTAGGGGTCGGGTGGGGGTGGGGGGGTTCCCTGCTGGTGAAAAAGACCATCCGTAAATGTCAAGCCCCCCGCCACGGGCACCAGCAGAGTCGGATTGGCACTTTTACGGCAAAACTTCAAACTCGGGATGAATCGTCGTGGCTGAGGAATGTTATTTGGGAGATTTCCGTCGTCCCCGCATCCCCCATAAAAAAAAAAAAAAAAAAAAAAAAAGCTTTTGTGTATGTGTGCGCCTGTGCGTGTTTGTGTGTAGAGCGTTGTCGGGAGGAGCCGGAATCAAGGACCGAGTCAGATCCTGAGCCACCTGTGTGTTATCCAGGGTGGAACCCCCCTCCACCCCCATAATCCCCTCTGCCCTGTGTCTGCCCTCGCCGCTCACGCACACGCACGTTTCAGAGTTCAGATTTGCTCTTCGAGGTCAGGCGCTCTCTGTGATCCATTTTCACGCTGTTGTAGCGCACTCGCACCTGGCTTGTACGTTACATAAGTTCACAAATTTGGTGTGAAACAATTTGGGTGTCCGATTTTGGTGGAAGTAGATGTAAAAAAAAAAATGTTGCTACTGGTAAATGGCTTGGGTCCTGAATGCATTAAAGAAACGCTGATTGAATATGAAGCCAGTAGGGCTCTGATATCTGCAGACTTGGGGAAATTGTTACCCAGAGTTCAAAGCAAACAGGGTGAAGTTGCATTTGCCTGTTATGCTGCATACAGAAAAGCTGCCAATAGAAGTTAAGACTTTCACTAGTGTAAATGCTTTGCAGTTACGTGTTACGTTCTCAGGTTGGATCCCAAAAACGCAGACACAAATAAGATTTTAACCCTTTATTCGCATAACATCGAGAGGCGTAGAACAAACTTGACTAAACGAGAATGCATCGATAATCACGAGACGCCAAGGCCCCTTGGGCTGTGGAGATGCACAGAGGAACAGAGGTAATAATCCGACAAACAAACACTTCTCGGTTTGGCTTAAATGGACAGTGAATTGATTGTATTGGCTGTGGCTAGACATGTGGGTAACAGGACTGACATGGTATTATCTGATTGGCTGTTGACCAGAACAAAAGAGATTAAAGATTCTTAAAGATTAGCTCATGACATCACATAGCCAGTTGAAACTAGATGCCGATTACATCAGTTCAAAACAGACACATGACCTCACGGTCATGACCCAAACTTAACCCTGGCATGACCCAGTCATGACACTCTTAGCTAGTGCTAGCGCTTGTGCACCTGTGGGAGAAATCTTTGACTTTTTCGCCCTCTTTTTTTTTTTTTTTTTTTCCCACACCATGGCCCCCAAGAAGAAAGCTACGTCTTCTATCAATGTTTGTCCAGCCAAAACATATGATATAATTTTATTTCAAATATTTTTTATGCAAATTATTTTGATGTAAATATTGACGTTAATGGGGAAATTCGACTTAAGTCGAAATTCGAGTGACATCACTAGCGTCGGAACGTAACTCGAGGACTCCCTGTATTCAAAACAGACGATGGTTTTCAAATAAATGCGTATTTGTCATTGCGTGTGGGTGAACCGCGGCTTCAGAAAGAAACAAGAAGTCTGCCATTTTGCTCCGAAGTGGCCCTTTCAGTGCTCCTTCAACGAAGAATTTGTCCAAGACATTTTGTCTGACAGCGACCAAATTTGAACAGACACGCGGACGACACTAAATGAGACAAAACCCTCTCAAGCATCTTTTTGTCTTGTCGTGTCCGGAGCCGACAAATTGTTGGCGGCACCGACCTCCATCGTCTGTGCCGTCCGCCGTCTGGTGGGGATGCACGGCAGATGAAAGTGCCGAGTTGAAGTCGGCGGAAGGACAATGCGAGAAAGTTCTAGAAGGTCAGGAGCCGAGCAGACGACAGGTCTCGGCTGATTAGATGTAATCAGTGCTGGATTGGAATCTTTAAAACAAAGATTTTTTAAAAAACAAAAAAAATGAGTAATGCAGCTCGTGAGCGTTGATATTCATGTGGATCGCAAGTGGTTCGTTCTGCTTGGCATCCCGAAGGCCAAATGAAATGCCTTTTATCATCACTGGAATGTGCCAGCTGGTGTTTGAGACAGAAAGACAAGAAGCAGCCAAACCTCTCAATCACACGTAATCATTTCCATTCGTTTCGCTTTTGCTGCGGGTGGATTCTTTGGACGCTTTATCTTCGCACAGAATCTTCCCTCGACGCGGCCAATAGCTTTAATTCCCCCCCCCACACAATTTGTTTCCAAGCGTTTCGGGAGGTGTGAACAGACGCGAGCTGGAAGCATGACATTGCGTGCAGTGCATTTGCCGTAATTTTTTTTTAAATTTTTTTATTAATATTTGACCTCGTATTTGCATTGTGCTGTTTTTGCATGTGTCCCAATAAAACTCTTCAGAACCACCATATTTAGAGGGGAAGCCAAGTAAAAAAAATAAAAAAGTTGCCTCCCCACTAGTCTAAACACGCCATTCTAATTAATATTGCGTTTGCGGAATTTGAATCAGGAGGGCGGCCATTTTGCCGCTATGTGTGCTGACAATGATATCACAGTGCCTGTGGGCTCAGCTTATATATGTCACATGGCCAAACCCAGAAAACAGGTGAGCCATGATTGGTCGAGACTCGTCACCTGAGCCCTCAAGGCACTGTCATTCTCAGTTGACAGCAAGGGTCAAAATGGCCGCCCCCTGCGATGGATTAAAAACGGGTGGATTTTGCTGCTTCATTCATATTCCACAAATGCAACTTTAATCAGAATGCACATAAAATCATACTATATTATTGGAAAGATGATATTTGACTAACATTATTATCCACATCATAATACATCAGTGTAAATTGAAACCTCCCTAAGGGATTAAAAATAGACGAATAAACTTATTCCTATTTCAGTTCTCCTAATTTAAAAAATATATATGAAAAAATAAAAATAGAGAGAAAAGAAAATATCTTTTTTAATTTAAAAAAATCGGATATGGTCGAAGAGGAAAAGTATAATTATACTACTTTTGCTACTATTATTATTATTATTATTATTATATTAACAATAAGAATTAATAATAATAATACCAGTATAATATAATTATAATTACCCGCGACCCTTGTGAGGAACAGCGACTCAGAAAATGGATAGATTGATGAATAATTATAATTAATAATAATTCATTATTATAAATAATAATAGTAAATTATAATACTTTTCCTCTTTGAGCATCGATTTTTTTAAATAAAAAAAAAACATTCTCTATTTTTTTTCTCTTTTTTTTGTTTTTAATATTTTCAAAATATAATAATTATACCACTTTTACTACTATTATTAAATAATAATTATAACAGTCAAAGTAATATAATTATTATGCTTTATTATACTATTTTTTATAATTATAATTGTTATTAATATTTTTTACATTTTATTATTATTTTTATATATACCACAGTGGCGCCATGAGGAATGTGGCCAACGTGTTTTATTTCCTGGCTTCAGGACGACAGCCACGATTGTAATGTAAACTCTCACTTGACGATATTTGACATCTGACCACATGCCCACATTCTGGTATGAAACCGTTTTGTGCCATAATCGCCCCTGAGAGCTGCTTCATAACTCAACACGCTCTGCTCGTGCGTGCTCTCGTTTAATGAGTGAGAAGCAGAGGGAGGTAAAAGACCAAAAAAAGAAAAAAAAGAAAAAAAAGAAAAGACTTTGATATCCAAAAAGCCACAGCTGAACATCTGCTGTGCTTGGCTGACCCAGGACGCCTTCCCCGAGTTTCACTTTTTGACTCCTCCACACACTTTTATCCACGTCTGGTAGGGGCTGCATCCCTGACCTGAGGAGGAGGAGGAGGAGGAGGAAGAGGCCTCAGGGGGATGGAGGCATTTAAAAAAAACAAAAAAAACGAGGTTATGTGTGAGAATCGGAAAAGGAGAACATGGGAGCTGGCCGTCTCCAAACACAACAATGTTTTGGGCCTAATGAAATGTTTATGATAGCTGAGCACTGTGCTGATTCAGTGATGAGCTCACGCTGTTCTGGCAAGCGCAAGATCTTCTCCTTCGTCTTCATCGTCGTCTTCTTCCAGACGGGCCTTAAATAGCGGCTCAAGTTCTCGCAAAAGCAAACTCATTTAGGTTTCCAATCCAAACATTTCATACAAGCCTGTAAGACCCTTTAAGGGCTTGGAGGAAAATACTGTACAGTAGTAACTCCTCTTCTGGATTATTCCGTCCTCTTTGCGGTGTGGCTTCATTCGCACTTGTAGAAATAAAAAAAAATAAAAAAAATAAGATGCCTACTTTTTGGATTGGTTGGAATTTAATTCATTTCATATTATGTCCGACATTTTGTACCGTTTTACTGTATGTTTTTTTCCAACATACAATATTGTTTAGTGCTATTTTGTTTGGCCTTGGTGGAAGGTCTGCTGTGTACTGACAGCCATTTTGTTTTCAGTCCAGAGCAGGAAAGGCGTTCTTGGTCTCCACAGTGGCTCTTTGTGTGGCCCCGTGTGACCCCGTCAGGCACGCGGCTCAAGCTAACGCGGCGGCGGCGGCTACGTAGCTTAGCCCCGTGGAATTTGACTTGGAGGTGGGTTGGGGGGTCACGGTGGAGGGAATGCGCTTTCAAGGTTGCTTGAGCAGCAGAGCAGATCAATATGGATCACATCACAAAAGTGCACAAAAAAATTGTGTTGTATTTCAATTCATATTATTGTAAAGTAAAATTAGTATTGTAAAGTATTAACAAGGGGGAGGCCACCTACAAGAAAATCGATGCTCACCACTTTACGACATGGAATCAGATTTGCTAACCATATTAGCACGTGTTCAAAATGGATCCTTCCTCTCACTATGTGACCATGTGACTTGTCCTACCCAGACACTAAGGGAATTAACCACTAATATACATACAGTACATAGATACATTTTATTAGTTCATTGATAACTAAATTACATTTAAAAAAAAATGCATTGCATTTTTTTCATTATTAGCTATATAAATTCACAAATAGGATTCCAACAGGCATTTTAGTATGAAACAATTGGACCAATAAGAGAGCTTACGTAGCGTATGTCAAACAAGGACCAATAGCCTTGTTGCGATGTCATAAGTGGACCAATAACATTCTAGCAGTGTGATAAATGGACCAATGGGGTTCAAGCTACATGATAAATTGCTCTCTGGCATTCTAGCTGTGTGATAATTGTAACAATAATGTCGTAGTTATGAGGTATGTTAACCAATTATCCTCCTATACTCATTGATAGCAATGTGATGGGTGAACTAATAATATTACAGTTAAGTGATGGCTGGACCAATAGCATTCCAACTATGCAAATAATGGACCAGTGGCGTTCCAGCTATTTGATAAACGGACTAATAGCCTCTAAGCTATGTGACAAATGGACCAATCGTGTTCCAGCTAAGTGATGGATAGACCGATGGAGGATGATAGATAGAGGGCAGATGGTCTGAAATGTTAATGTAGTAACAGGACATAAAAATGATGGAAAGATGGCAAGCAGAAGAGGAGCAGGAGGAAAGATAAGACAGACAGGTGGTCTGCGAGTGTCTGTGTGGGTGATAAGTGGGGAAGGGGGTGAAAAAAAAAGTAGTGGAAAATAGCAGAGTGGTTCTGATAAATGGACGGGAAACAATGGAAGCAACACCAGCCAATAACTGGACCGTAAAGTATCATGTTGACAGTCACAGACAGATAGATAGATAGATAGACAGACTAAACGACCTGTAGCAATGAGCAAGCGTGTCATATATTTGAACTAACATTTGAAGAAATAGATCCAACTTCTTCCTATTGTTGCCACGCTAGTGACGGTGTACGTAGTGTTCAAAACAAACGGGAACATACGCAGCAAATATGTGTGCGTGTACATGCGCGTGCACATGCTGTGTCTTCCATCCGCTATCACTGAGGCAATGAGTGAGTGTGTGTATTTACTGTTTCCACAGATGGAGCGTTGACACAGTCTGGATAACTGAGATAAATGACTCGCACCACCACTCGGCAGATGGGGAAAACACACACACATGCGTACACACAGATGCAAAAATGCAGTATAGGTTATCCAGTGAGCTCTGTAGCTCGCCGCTGGGGAACCTTTTTTACTATCATCCGGTTCAAATCATGAAAAACATGTCCGAAAACTCAACCATCATTACAAGCGTGTGCTTTCTGGTGAAAATGTATGCAATATTTTACTCTCCTCACTAAAAGTCACTCGGTAGCATCACGTCATGAATTATAAAAGCAGGCATACCAAACACATCGCTAACTGGCAAATAGAAAGTTTTTTTTTTTTTGTTTGTTTGTTTTTATTTTTGCCTAATAAAGTCTCATATGGGCGGAGTGTGGTTTTACGGAAGCGTAGAGCTGCCAATGTGGAGTAAACATAGCGTAATACCCCATTGCATTATGGGGCGAAAAATGACTATGCTGAATCATACACGGCAGATATAATAAATCATAAAAGTTACCAATAAACACTTTTTTTTCTTCTACTTAATTTTCTAATGAATTGGTAATGTGGCCCAAATGCCTAAAAAAATTGAGTTTTGTTTCCCCCCACGCATGCGCAAATAATACCCCGTAGCATTATGGGAAGGTATGCTAACTTTGTAGCATGTAGCCTACATGTACGCTCGAACACATTTGCGAGTATGTTCGAACGTATTTGCAAGTATGTTCGAACATATTTGCGAGTATGCTCGAACATGTTTTAACATACTCGCCAGCCAACAATTACTCCACATTGGCAGCGCTACACTTCCGTATATCCGAAACAGATGATGCCTCACTAAATTTCAGAGAAAGGCATCAAAATGTGAGGATCATTCATCATGAAAACGGTGGTGCAAGGGTGCGCTTGTTTGTTTGTTTGTGAGTGTGCGCATGTGTTTTCATAATTGCATCGCTTATCAAATCATCTGTGGCTCACCAAAGTATCAAATAAAACCCAAGTGAACGTATAAGCTCACTAAAACCGCAGCGTCTTCGATGCTCATTAGTGGCTCTTGCCAGGACAGCCAGTGCAGGGAGGCGAGCATCTGTGATCAATTAGCCGCCGTAATGAATGAGGTGCCTTTAGTGGGATATAAAACAGACAGGAAGGAGGGAGAGGAAAGAAAAAAAAAAAGTGTCGATGATGTTCTAGTCTAGTGCAAGGCAAAAAAAAAAACAGCAGGTGGACGTGCACAACGCTCGCTCTGATAAAACTCATCCTCCCAACGTTGACTGCCCCCTGGTGTACAAAATGGTCACAGCTGGTCTGAGAGATAAAATAAATGTAGTTTTCAGAAATACAAGTCGAGTGATTGTTAATGTGGTTAAACTAACAACGAAACTGTAAGCTGTGTATACTAAAAAGGATGGTTTCGTCTTATTTTACTCACAAATGTACTTTAACGAAATGTGGGCCTGTTTGGGTTTGTTGTGTGAATGACAACACGTGAATACAGTACGTTAATTTTACCTTATGCCTTCTAGTGGAAAAAAACATTTGTTTCTGCTTATCACGACATGTGGCTCGCATCTACGTTAAGTTTTGACATCCATCAAGGACAGCGCACGCTTGAAATAGAATTTATTGCACATTTAAAGAACATAAAGTGGCACAATACCCATTTCAATCAAAATTACAAACAAAATGAAACGCTCACCTCCATGTGGCGGCCACGACGTCTGTCTGAACTGCATAGATTTATAAAAAAGAAAAAGAAAAAAGTAAACATTAAAAGTAATCATAATAACACTGACACGTGTTTGAATTCATGGCACAGGTTTTCCAATTTGACCTTGGCTTTATTCACACATCCTCTTTTTCACCCTCAAGTCAGTCACTACAAACACTAAAAACAAAAAAGAAGTAAAAAAAAAAAAAAAAAAAACAGGAACACTCTCCTTTGTTCTTGGAAATATACGTCAAGCCCAATTTTTGTTGCTTATATGGTTCAAATAAAACAAAAAAAAGAAAAATACAGTACACTCTAATTAAAACCTCCTGGGATCACGTTTTGTAGAAAAAAAAAACCCTCAGTCAAATAAAGGAGTACAGTAATTACTTGATAGTCACAGTCATTGACAATACTATTTACATTTTTGACCTCATTCTTTCAAAAAGCTGTCATTTTACAAATACTTGTGGAGTTACAAATTCCACCAGGGGCGGGCAACCAACAAAATTGATTTTTTTTTTTTTGTCATGTACTGTAGATTGTATAGTATATATTGTTATTGTATTAATTAAAATAGTTCATTTAACTTTTTTTTGTTAAATAATAGCTAAAAATTTTTAATACTGGTACATAAATCATATTCAATACCAACAATTCATTTTAAACTAATGTAATTAATGAAATGAAATCCATACAAAACATATAAATAATTCAATTTTTAAGTTTGAATAATAAACAGGATGCTTCAAAGGTTTCCGTGGGCAGTTGATTCCCCACCCCTGATATACAGGACATAAAAAGTCTACACACCCCTCTCCAAATTCCAGTTTTTTTGTGCTTTGATTGAAATAATACCAAGATGAATCATTTCAAAACCTTTGTCACCATTAATGTGACCTATATAACCTGTACACATCAATTGAACAATGAAATCTTGTAACAACTAAAGTTGTGTGGTTGCATAAGTGCGCACACCCTCACAACTGGGGATGTGGCTATGTTGTGCATCACATTTTTTTTTTTTTTTTTTAATTGTTACTACTTTATTTGTTTTTCCAATTGCATTGTAGTATAAATTATTGGTTGCAAACAAAATTCATTAAAAAAAATAAATACTGTATACCACAAAAACCTGACATTTGAACAAGGACGTGTAGACTTTTTATGTCCACTGTAGGACACTGGGCCTGTGTGTACGTGGACTCTTATTGCTGCTTCTGTCTTTGTCATTCAGGTTGCAAGCAACCTAAACTGGTCCTATCTACTCATTAAAAAAAAAAAAAAAAAAAAAAAAATGCAGTGAGTGACAGCCAACACAAATACGTATCTGCCATTATGATACAAAAGCAACCCTTGAAAAGCTACACTATGTACAGTGCGACTACAGTGGATGAGATATACAGTACACACACACACACACAAAAAGAAGTCCTTGTTCAGTGGGTCGATGGCATCCACGTAATACTGGCGTAGTGGATGTACAGCAGGATTACAAGCGCAGCACAAACGCATGCTTAACTGGTGTCCAAATCAACACGAGCACATTTATTTATTTTTTAAATAGAACGACCTGATTTCCTGCTGCTTGCATATTCCCTCTGCAAACTTGGAACGGGAAGCTAACAACTGAGGCTTTATTTTGAAAGCGCCCTTTCATAGTAAAACGGACAGCAGTCGAGTTGTCTTTTATGTAGAAATGTGTCAAAAAAAAAAAAAATATTTTGACCCGATTTGAACAGAACCTGACTTGATATCATGATTGCCACATGGGAAATAAATGGAGATCGTTTCTATGTAAACATGAAGAAGTTTGAAGAAAGAAGCAGCAGCACTTCGTTAAAAACTGGAGAGACGTTGATAGGAGGACGGGGTCGGGATCACTTTGACTCAAAAAATGGTCGGGGACGGCCCACAAAATGGCTCATCCGAGGCGTGACTGAAGAGCCGCTCAGAAAATCGTCCCGCCATCGATGGGAAAAAGTGTTTTCTGGACTTCAAGCATCTGTCCCACCCACCTATTAAAAAAGGCTGGATTTTTTTTTTTTCAAGTTGAAAACTTCCACGGAAATGTAATAAGAATTTGTAGGACTTAACAAGAGATTTACAAACTTGAAGGTTGGCTTTTATCCAGTTATGAGCCATCACTTAGTTGATTTTTTTTTTGCTTTGTTTTGTGGGACATTACCGCTCAAAAATAATTTGAGCAACGAAAGTACTGTGATGCCCTTGCATGTGGGCAAGGAGAGTTATGTTTTGCATGGATGTCTGCTTATGACAGATTTGTTTTTTTTTTACATGTATGCTGAGTTGAATGTGATTCATGAAATTACCCTCAATTTCCATTAAAGAAACTTCCCAATTTGGAATATTTCAAAATGTACTTCCCCATGGAAATTTGCTGGAAAATTTTCCACCCTACTTATGGCTGTGATGGCAAAATTACCGGGTCGAGTCTGTCCCAAAATCCTCACCTCATACTTGGAGACAAGTCGCTTGTGTAAAATGAGCTTTTGGCACCCGTGTCTTTTGCGGATGCAAAATAAAAAGTACCGTCAGACGTTTTTCACTGTTTGATTCGCCGCAGTGTTTAGACCCTTTCACTGTCTCGTGCTTCGCTCCTCAAAGCCTGAGTGTGTCCTGAACAAGCTTGCAAGTCTCCAGAATGTCCAGAAAGAAGCTTCTCCGGGTCCATGATGGCACCTAGGCTTCCTCACAGGAATCCGTTTTCCTCTGAGGTGGTTTAGTGCAGATTGAATGTGTTGTTGTTGTTGTTGTTTTGCTGTTTTTCTTTTTCTTTTTGATTGTATGCGTGTGTGGCAGTGTACGTGTGAATATGTGTGTGGTTCTATAGGTTCTCCCCAGGCTGGTATTGGGGTTCCGTGGAGGTGAAGTAGTCCTCCAGAAAGCCCTGCAGGTATTCAAAGGTGGGCCTCTCTTCCGGGTCCTTCCGCCAGCAGGAGAGCATGAGCTCGTGCAGGGACCCGGGACACTCGGACGGGCACGGCATCCGGTAGCCGCGCTCCACCTGGTCCAGGACCTCGCGGTTCACCATGCCTAAAAAAAAGGGAAGTAACAGTTGTTTCAATTGAAACATCTTGACAGAACAAATCCGTGAATTATTTGTTTTATTTATGTGTTTTGAATCGTGATGCAGATAAAAACAAAACGTATTATATGTGAGGTGCAGGTATTATTTTTGTCCACTTGGGGTCGCAATCCTCCATGCCACACTGAGGGCTTTACCTGGATAGGGGACTCGGCCTTTGGTGGCCAGCTCTGTCAGTAGCACCCCGAAGGACCACACGTCCGACTTGATGGTGAATCGGCCGTAAAGAGCCGCCTCGGGCGCCGTCCACTTAATGGGGAACTTGGCTCCTGATGAATTATGGGGAAGGGTGAAGAATACGTTTAGCCAAGCAAAAACATTTTGTAACTGTAACATTAAAAAGTCAATATTTGACATCTACGATCTTGATTACTGAAAGCACCTATAGAACAGTTTCACACAAACTGCTGGCAAACCGACAAAGACTGTTCGAGGCATTTTTTTTATAAGCATTACAATGATTAATACGGGGGCGGCACTGAGATGTGCCTACATTATTCAAGTTTATGGCATGGCTGTAAGACTGTGCGGACACATATTTCATTTGTAGTACGTTTTACCAAAAGAAAGGGACTCGTTGCTTTCAACCTGGTTTTATGACAAACCCGGAATGTTGAACAGATAAATTAATGACTGAAACATACTTATGACCAGGGCTGGAAGATTATTTCAAATTTAAATCGTGATCATTATTATTATGATTAATGTGCAGGGGAAAAAAGCGCTAATAAATTCCCGACGTTGTGAAAGTACCCTGAATGCACCGTGTTTCTTGCTAGCAAGCGTGTGTAGCTATGAGATTCTGCCGTCCCCGACTGTGCTTTAAAGCTGTTTAATGACACTTTAGTTACAGTTAACTGTAAAACTAAACAGAACAAAAATAATTACACACGTTGTATATTTAAATACAAAACTTAGCTAATGTTAAAGCGGAAAGAGGATCCTATTATGCTATGCTATAAATGCTAACAGGAAATTAGCATGACTTCGAGAGTGCTAATCCTTCAAATAAAGAATATTCACACACAAACGCTGTGGAAACACATACACACAGGTAAGATAACACTACCTAAAGGCACAAATTCTTCTCAATCTGTGAAAAATGAGTTGTATTTCATTACTAGAATTTAATTCAACTTGGTCTCATTCTTTGTAAGTACATGGCACCACACTGCCCCTAAGAGGCCAAAACGCGCAGGTATTGAAGTTATTGTTCCAATAACAGTTATTGTAGTGCACTGTTAATACATTCTTGCTAAGATATTTCCTTGTTGTCCTTTAAAGTTATATTAAAAGTTGTGTTTTTATCAAAAATTCAAAGATACAAAGACATCTTTTTGCTGTACCAACACATATTTCCACATGACATGGCATGAAATAAAATCTCAGAGCTCCCACGTTACGTCAGTAAATCCCAAGACTTGAGAAAATAATAACCTAAAATAAAATAAATATGATAGTGATCTGGGTAATGCTTATTTAAAGGATACTTGACTCATTGAGCCATTCTCAACAGTGGCGAACCCTAAACTAAAGACGCACCCTGTCTGGCAGTGTACTCGTTGTCTTCGATGAGTCTCGCCAGGCCGAAGTCGGCCACCTTGCACACCAGGTTGTCTCCCACCAGGATGTTGGCGGCGCGCAGGTCTCTGTGCACGTAGTTCATCCTCTCCACATACGCCATCCCCGCCGCGATCTGGAGGCCAAACAGAGAACGTGGTCGCCGTGGTGTCGCAGTAGAATTATGGGATGCGGCGCGGTAGAGGCCCAACCTGAGCTGCCATGTCCACCAGCTGAGGCAGTCGAAGCATTTTGCCCGCTTCTCCTTTCAGGAAATCCAGTAAGCTGCCTGTGGGGGGCGAGATCATCGATAAAGGATGAGATAATTAGTTGAAATGATCTAATTGAGTCTCTTACTCATTGACCCACTCGATTAGAAACACTCAATCCAATTTTTGTTACCCTCTTGGGAGGATCAACATTTTAGGAACAGCTCACAGCAGTTGTATACCAGTGAAAACAACCAAATATGTAAACATTTTATACTTTTGAAATGCAGCACTTATGTCAATTATGAAGGTGTACCGAATGAAATGGCCTATTCTTCCATCCATTTTATCTAGCACTTTCCCTCATTAGGGTCAACTCGGATGAACTGATGCCTATTTTGGTCTCCAGTCAATCAGAGGGCAGTCAGGAAGTCATAATAATAAATCACCTTGGCTCATGTACTCGGTGACGATGTAGATGGGTTCCTCGGACACCACGGCGTAGAGCTGGACCAGTTTCTCATGCCTGAGTTTCTTCATGACCTGCGCTTCCTGCAGAAAGGCCTCTGGTGACATGGTGCCCGGCTTTAGGGTCTTGATGGCCACCCGCGTCGTACCGTTCCACGTGCCTGACCAAAAAGGGGGGAAAAAAAATACACAACAACCATCAACCCTGTCGATTTATTTATGTATTTATTTATTATTTGCTCCCACAGTATTCTCATTAAAATTGTGTGTCAAACAAGAATTTAAGCAAATAAATCCACCCATTTTCATCCATCTTAGGTGGCAGCCATTTTGACATTTTACTGTCGTCTGCTTTCGATTGGAATTGACGTCAAAGTGCTCTCGGGCTCACGTTGGGAACGTCACATGACCGAAGCCAGAAAACAGGTGAGCTGTGTTCTATTTAATATTCTTTGAACTCAGGTGTGGATGTTAGGGCTTTGTTATTGGTTGTAATTTTGATTTACAAGATTCCAGTTTGATTCGATTTCAATTTGTCCCGATTCGATTCACTTCACTTCAGTCTGATAGCCATTAATTATGGAACATCAATTCTTCTTAAATGTGAAGGACATGACAAAAACTCCACAAATATATTAAATTAAAAAGTAAATCTTGCGGAGGTTAAATTATTTAGTTTATGAATGAATGTAACGTCCTAATCACTTACACAAACATTGACATCAGCGAGGATGAGATCAATATTTTCACATTTCTAATTTAATAATTGTAAATAATATATAAACGTAAAACATTCTGAGTTAGCTTAAAGTGCAGTCAGGTCTTCAATAAATGTAAGGACATACTTTTGAATTTATGTGAACTGTAAATTTCAAGAAAACAAGATACAAAAAAAATTGACCTTTAAAATTCTATTTTCTTAATAATTTATTTAATATTTAAATAATTGATTCATAGTTTTATGAATTGATATTGGGCTTGAAAAGGAAAATCGAGTCAATATCGATTTGATTTTTTTGCCTAAAGCTGGCTGGGATAGGCTCCAGCACCCTCACGAGCCTTGTGAGGAGTAAGCGGTTAAGAAAACGGATGGATGGATGGATGGATGGATGAACCCATCCCTAGTGGATGACGCTTTAAAAAATGGTGCAGTGCAGTACAATGCGGTTCTTACCCATCCAGACCTCTCCGAAGCAGCCCTGGCCGAGTTTAAGGTCAAGCCGGAGGGACTCCCGAGGGATCTCCCAGGCGTCTCGTGCCAGTCCCTGGGTCTGAGGCTTGGCCACGGGGCACACGTCGGTCAGGGCGTGGCACAGCCCATCGGAGTGCTCTGCAAGACGAGTAACGTGAGACGTCTGAACATTTTTTATTTTTTTAAATTGGGTAAGCGTACTCACTGCGATAATGGAAGACGAGCTGCTGCAGGCTGGTGAACTGCGTGCGGGACGTGATGTAGAAGCCGCCGCTATCCAGCTTCCTGATCTTGTAATGTTTCACATTCAGGCCTTTGGCGTTGTCGTAATCCAGCACCGAAAGGCAGTAAGCTCCTAAAGGGGGAGGGAAAAAAAATGTATAGAGAAAGGGGTGGAACAATAAAAGCATGTCATGCGTCTGGGACAGCTGCTGTGCGGCGTTTCCCAACAGCTGTGGCGGGTCAACTCCCCGCTGGCCCCTATAGGAGCCCGAAGAATGCGCTCGTGCCATTTGTCTGTGGATGCGCTTCACTATGTGATTTAGGAGAACGTCACTATACTATCTGGAAGAACTGATCGCTAACTTGTCCTATTGATGCCCAAACGAGACGCTCAAGGTCGACTGAATTGTTGGTCGGCCTGTTCCCAAAACAACTGTTGTTTTGGATTCTTCCTCCTGGATGTTGATGCTGCCAGACGCCGGACTCTGCTCCCATATAAGTAGAAGCCACTCTAGTCTAATGTTCAGGCGCAGGCCCTGGTCGTCATGGTAACTAAAACCGGACATGCCATTGGTCCAGCAGTATAGGGTGGGGTAAACCGTGGCTCGAGAAACAAACTAATTTCAGGGTGTGCAAAATGTAAAAAAAATAAAATAAAATAACAATAATGATAATAATAATAATAATATTATTATGATCCTTGGGGAATTTGACTTAATGCATACTATATTTGTGCACATTGGGGTGAAGTTGTATTTTACAATATTTAAAATAAGCAGAATTTCGCAAGTTACTTCATGTCAGATTAGATAGCTCTAAATATGAAAAGAAAAACACTGAGCTGTCACCAACGTCTTACAAATACAATTATGCCATCTAGTGGCAGAAAAATGACCTAAACAAATCAATATCACACTCGTCAAGAATTTTATTTTGGCGGGGGTGACTTCCTCTTTATCACAAAATGTTAATAAAGCAACGACTCATCCCCCCCCCCCCCCCCTTTCATAGCATTGCTCTCACAGAAGTTGATAAAAACAATGACGCCACCTTTTGGAGGTGACTCATGCATCTTAGTCAGTCTGACTTTATTCACGCGTAATGCGACATATTTGTCACCATGGGAATCACATTTGGCATCAAATGAGACCCCCCCCCCCCCTCCCCCCCTCCCCATCCTTCCTTTACTGTCATATGTCATTCTACCCCTTTCAGCCTCATCTTTTCGCTCTGGTGGCAAACTGGGGCTTGTAGCCGGGAGGGAATTGCAGCACCCTCGTAGGCTGACCTACTTCTGACACTGTGATTCACCCCTATCTATCCTCTCCGCCCCTCGCCACACGCACTTCCTTCAACCCCCCTCCCGTGTGTCACAGCTGTATGTCACAGGGACAGACGGGTATGACGGGGGAGAACAAAAGGCGCGTACGAGCAGGTCCAATTGACGTCATACGAGCCTCGTGTCTCGTACAAATTGGCTCGCTAAACGGCTCGATCGCTTTGCATCCACTGCGACGCACCGGGGATGGCGAGACATCATCACTTCCTACATTCTCGTTATTTATATGCCCAGCAGGGGCTGAATAGGAAGCTGAGGCTTGAACGTGGGAATTGTACAGACAGTGGTTGTCATTAGCAACACTGTATTTATTCACTGAGCGTCACTTTTGCTGTATTTATTTTATGTTAAAGCTTTATTCCAAAATTGACTAATTTTCCCCTTGAAATTATGAGTATTGTGTTCTATTGCTATACAAACATGGAACCTACCAAAAGAAAGATTAGTCTCTTCTTTCATCAGGAAAAAAAAGTATATCTATTCGTTTCAGTTTTGCAGCTACTAGCATTAGAATATAGCTAACAAATCTGTTTAAAACTGCGGGGAAAACAGCTTGTTGCAACATGGCCCTGGTTAATCTCTTATACTCTGTTGCCACCTGCTGGCCACTTTTGTAACAACTACCATTGCTTCAACCGTTTTCTTCAATTCAGAGGGTGCATCGAAGCCTTCTGTATGCACTAGCATAAAAAAAAAAAAAAAAAAAAAAGCAAATACGTCTTTGGGACTCTGGTAATATTTAAAATAGAACATATTTATATGTTTTTGGGAGCAACTGAGTTAAGTAAATGGTAGCTAATGTAAACATGTCTTATAAACCAGCCATCCAGTATTCTGCCAAAATTACAACTCACAACAAAAAACATTTTTGGATGTAACGGAACATAAGAACAACTCTTAATAATCCAGAAGACAAAACTCAATTTCACGTTTAGCAAATTTTCAACAATTTGATTTTTAAAATGACGATAAGTCGAATTAATTTGATTTATTGCCCAGTGAAAGATTACAAAATGTGGAAAAAGTGATGTGCTGTGAGCATGTTCCAGATAAACTGCACCGCCAAGGCTGTCAGACACGTTTTACAACCGACTTAAAACGTACTGATACGTCCCCACATGTTTCATTATAACATTTCCATTCCTCAATTCGGACAGTACCGTCTGCTGCCGCCCGAACAGTCCATTAAATGTTACTTTTAACAACCTGCAGTCACAATGTGCTCAGACGTGGCAAACGACCAATCGATAAAAGATGTGTGCAAGTCATTAATACCAACGCGAAAGGGCATCTGTCACTTGAATGACCTTTCTTTCCACTTGATTACAACTGTTCATGGGCTCCTGTGTACAGGCACATGAACCGTATACTCGAAATGCGTCGCGTTTTCCAGGCGATATGAAACAAAACTCTGATGTAAAGCTAAATTGTCGGCATTTTAACTTCAAATGCAAGCAGAACAAGTTTTGTTGTAGCTTGAACAGCATATTAGTCTTTATTTTAAATACAACATTTAAGATGTACCCTTGGTGGAGGTCAGGTTAAACATATGGAGGACTAAAACTGCCAAAATTAAAAACAAAAGAATGAATGAATAAATAATTAAATAAATAAGTCCAAGCCAAGACACGCCTAGGACCGCCCCCTCATTTGAATAACATTTAGTCCTGACAGAGCATCTGCAGCATAAAAATAAATAATAATAATAATAATAATAATAATAAATGTGAGAGCAGAGCATTTTTATTTATTGATTGATATTTAATTCTATTTATATATTTATTTTTGTATTATTTTATTCTTATTGTTTGTATTTTTACTTGTATTTATTTATATATATTTTGTTGTTTTTATTTCCATTTATATTTCTTTTTTGTATTCAATTTTTGAATTAGATTTTTTATATCCATTTTTATTTGTATTCATCCATTTATTTTTAATTTTGGCAGTTTTGGTCCTCCATATAACCACACATTTTTCTCCAGTTTTGTTCTGATACCATTTTTTTTTTTTTTGCCTCCGATACCGATTCCGATACCCAGTTTTGCCGTATCGGCCGATGCCTCACCTTTCGTCGTCTCGCTCTCCCTCACCAGAAAGGTTCCTCGTCTGTTCTGTAAATTCAAAAGGATCCTTTCCGAGTCCCGTCGAGTGATCTTCCCAAAATACCACCTGACAAACAAAAAAGTGGGCCACAGAAGAAATAGTTTGAGTTTGCTTCCAAAAGGCGCGGGCGTCGCCGTACGGTACAGTATATTACGTGTGACGTACTCTTCGGCCTGGATGGAGTCGGACGGCGCCACGTAGTTGCTGGGGATGTAACCGCTGTCTCCGGTCGTCAGGGAGCGAGCCAACCACCAGTCCCCTTCTCTGTCATGGCAACCGCAGACAAAGAACATAAAACAAGAATTCACGGAATTCAAACTCACAGGTGTCTCCTAATTCAGTGTGCGTTTAATAACTTTTGGGTGGCTACAAAGGTCACTTGCACAGACAGAACAAGCTGTCCGGATTTAGTGATATATATATATATATATATATTTTAAATTAGAGTCAGCTTGACACTGTGCCACCTTGACTCACAGCAGAAAATGGGGCTGCCTGGAGAAGGAAGGAACAGGAAGAATAGCACACGTTGGCTGACCCACTCACAACAGTGCACAGAGTAATGTGAGGAAAAGCAGTTTATTAACTAGAGCTAGTTATTAGAGACTTTATTGCATGTTATGGATGTGGGGGATGGGCATCCAAATACATTCCCTTTTTGTAAGCGGAACAAAAATAAAGAAGTTTGCTGCAAATTTAAAGATAAGAGGAAAATATTGGTATGGTTTTCTAGCCTGAGGAACCACATTCCATATACTTGTACTTACAAAAGGTTCTATTGTTCAGTACTGAGATAATCGGGACCTCGATCATGCTGTTGGTACCCAACAGAAATGGTGGGACTGCAGATATATAGACACGCTAATTTATGTCAGCCTTGGGAACACCACTCCATTTATCAACAAACAAATGTTGCATTTAGAATTTGGAGAATTGGTCATGTCGTGGTTTTACAACATACAGAAATTTACCGAATACAGATGTGTTGAAGCGCTAACTTTGCCAGCATGGGGAACCTCACTCCATTAACATACAAACTCATATTTTATAGTGATATACTGTGATATCAGGGGCACCAGTCATATAATGGTAGTGCTAACTTTTCCAGCCTCAGGAACGCCACTCCAATTACTTAAAACCAGTACTGCGATAATCGTGACCTTTGCCAGCCTGGGGAACCTCACTCCATGAATGTACGAACAAATGCTTGATAGTGAGATATACAGCAGTACTGCGATATTAGGGAGACTAGTCATGTAATGGTATAAAATATGCAATGATGTGCTAACTTTGGACCCACACTCTAATTATTTACAAATCAGTTTTATTGCTCAGTACTGCAATATTTGGGGGATTGGTCGTCTAGTGATACCGAATGATTGAGAGATTACAGTTGACATACTTTGCCAGCATGGGGAACCACATTTCATTTAATTGCCAACTATCGGTTCTATATGTATTTATAATGCCTATCATTTCCGTACATTCAACATTCCAGCATGAAAAAAGGATTTGTCTTTTTATTGCAGTAAGGATTACTGACCTGAAGCTGTACTTTTTCCTAGGAGAGACCATGAGGCATGAGAGAGCGAGATATAGGGAGAGAGAGAGAGAGGGAGGGAGAGATAACAGACACAGCAGACACATCAAAACACAGCAAAGGCGAGCAGCACTCAGACAGACAGCGGAGGCGGAGAACACGCGGCGG
Source organism: Festucalex cinctus (assembly GCF_051991245.1). NCBI lineage: Eukaryota > Metazoa > Chordata > Actinopteri > Syngnathiformes > Syngnathidae > Festucalex > Festucalex cinctus. The sequence goes on along the minus strand of NC_135418.1, from coordinate 27,105,904 downwards.
GACGACACAGCGGGGCCGACATACTACGTTACATCATTACGGTACAGAACACCCAGGGAGCATCCTCGGGTATATTTTCCAATCGACCATCCTTTGGATCCGTCGATGTATTTGATGTTTTATTTGCACACATCGAATATTATAGATTCATCTTGGTTCAGCCCGACTATGCCGTCCCAACCAGCTGATAAAGAACAAAAACAAAGTGATAAGGAAGCTATGAAAGGAACCCATTAGATGAAAAAAAAAAATCCTTAAATGGCCTTTGCTTTGATTGCTATTGTCAGAGCGATATTTGTCTATAAAATGTGAGTTATCTGTATATTTCCATTGTTGCAGTTGCACTGCAAAATGAGACAATTGTAATATTTTGCCGAGTTACCTACATGAAAGAGTGAACATTTAGAAACACCTCCCAGTATAGTGCAATGCAATTTTACATATTATAAAACACAGTAGTGCCTTGAGATATGAGTGTAATTCATTCTGTGTCATGCTTATAACACCAAACACGTAAATCGTATTTCCCCATTGAAATGGAAATGACATCAATCTGCTCCAGCCTTCCCAAAAACTCAACATTTTTTTTTTTTTATAAAATACAATTTATAATAATATATGTACTTTATAAAAACACATAGTAATAACATAAACCAAAAGTAAAAAAATTAAATAGCTTGTGCATCATTGTGGCTCCTCCAAGTTGTGATGTAAACGAAGAAGATTTTCACAACTACTACAAGTGTCTCAGTAAGCAACTGTAATATTTGTTTTTGATTTTTTTTTTTTGCGTAGGATATTTCTTTTTCCTCCATGAAAACTGTTATATTGTATGTCTACAATATAACACCACCACATAGATGCTAATTGTTAGCATGTCTATTAAGTTCTGTGTTGTTAGCATTAAAGGGATACTTCACTTATTTAGTACATTATAGCAATAAAAAGTAAATATTTTGTCAATAATTAATTTGATACTTTCATTATTTTTCCACTTACAATTAGTACCTTTTAAAAACACATTTTGCAACTTGCTGTCGAATGAAAATGACATCACAAGGGCCCGGGTAACCAATCACAGCTCACCTGTTTTCTAGGTTTGGTCATGTGACATTCACAAGCTGAGCTGCGATTGGGTACCCGAGCCCTTGTGATGTCATTTTCAGTTGACAGCAAGTTGCAAAATGTGTTTTTAAAAGGTACTAATTGAACATGAAAAATAATGAAAATATCAAATTTATTATAAGTAAAAGTAAGTATTATAAGTAAGTTTGACTGGGAAAAATGGCTAAATAAGTAAGCTAAGAGGACTTTCCTCAGGCAAGCCTTTTTTTTTTTTTTTTTTTTTTTTTTTTTTTTTTTTTTTTTTAATACACAACTTATAATTCTCCATTCTTTGAAAAGCTCATTTTTTGGGTGACCTATCACAAGACACCACTATATTTATTGTAATAGAAATTAAACTTTTGTTTTATTAGTACACTTGTATTAAACTCGTTGGATTGCGGAGGCGTACCTACAGCCGTGATGTGGACAGAATTGTCGGCATCCATCAACATTTACGTTTGTTTTCGTGCGTTTGCTCAAATGTGCTCGACATTGCCCAATTCGTTGACATTAAAGCGCGTCTTAAAAAGGGAGAGGGGGATGATAAACAAAACACACAAGGTCGACTGCGGGTTCTTACGTGTTGTTGACAATCTGCAGCCTGTCGCCCTTCCGAAAGGTCAGATCGGATGCTGTCCGTGACTCATAGTCATACAGCGCCACAAATGTGGTGACACCCCCTGCAAAGAGAGCGCACGTCAATTTGTGTTTAGGGAACAAGATGGTTCAAGACGACGTGAATATTAAACACAGTCGAGGTCCGTAATTCGACGGTGGCATAAATCCATAGTTATTTTACATAACGCTCTATGTGGAGATTGAACGATTTGTCATGTCTTGATGAGAAATATCGACATGCTGCAGGTGGCCGATAGCGTGTGAAGGACAAAAGCTATGACATCTAGACTGCTGTCGTTAGTGGGGTACATACATAGTTTTTTTTGTTTTTTGTTTTGCTCAAATTCGACTGATTGATGATCAAATCTGTGTACTGTGCTTTTGACTACTTCCTTTTCAAGACGTGCAATCCTAACATACTGTAAAAGCTTATGTGAGGAGACGGCAAAAAGACGCTTCATATGCTGACTGCTGACTGGATGGAGCAATATTAGTTCAACCATCTGGCCAGTCTAGACACATTAAGGCTTAATGTCAAGTTCTGCAGAGCACTGAGCAGCCTTTTAACGTCAGAGCTTTCAAGTCTATTTTACAGCCGAAGGTCGGAGGGGGGGGGTTTAAAAAAAATACTTCCTCCTCCACTATTGACGTGACTCAACATTTCTGTTGTCCGGGAAATTGTCTCGAGATTGACATGGATAAAAGCAAACATGTTCGCTGACGTTTGTTTGTGATCAGAATTCAGCACAATGGGCCAACAAAAGTACAAAAGGTGAACTTCTGTTTCCTTTCTTCTTCTTTTCTTAACAACCCTTGATTAAAAGGGGGTTGACATATTGCCAAAAAGCCAAGTTAGAAAAGTTAGCTCACAAAGTTAAATGTAATTATTTCTTTTCATCTTCAAGAGGAAATCAACCCAAAATAGGTTTTTTGACATGTTCTACGAAATCCAGTAGTCTAAATATGATATTCTGTTTTTTGTCCATCTCAGAGGGCAGCCATTTTGCCACTTGCTGTCGACTGAATATGACATCACAGTTGCTCTTGGAGTAACTCTGATGTCATTTTCGCTCGACAGCAAGTGGCAAAATGGCCACCCCCTGAGATGTTATAAAATGGGTGGATTTTGCTATATAACTCATATTCCACAAATGTAATGTGAATCAGAATGTCATGTTTACACTAGTGAGGTTACATATAACATAATATTTTCAAGAAATGTTTAAGGTTGACTTCCTCTTTAATTTTTTTGTGGTTATGAGCACTTTAACACAACCATCGCTGTTTTCTCAAACTGGAACCCAGGGGCAGCAGATACAGTGAAAACAGCAGATGCCCCAGAATTGAACCCTGTGGAACGCCATACGTTCAGTTATACATGTGAATTCATATTACACGTATTTGTCTGACCATTATCTTTTTTTGCTCAACAACGGACATAGTATAACAATATTTTGAGCTTCTTCTTGGCAACCAGCAAAAAAGCCACCAAAAAATGACAATATGTTTGCTCTATTGAGTCTCTGTCGAAGTAATATGTAAGCGTATGCAATGTAAGCGGTAAAACATACCTGACAAAGGTCCTCTCTGTGGCGAAGTGACAGTGCCCGTGGTATCCACTCCTCCGAAGAGAGCCATCTCAGGGGTGTTGGTGGGCGCATGCTGGTACCCCTGGTAGCCACGCCGGCCCGTGCCCACCGCCGGGCTCCTGTTGGGAGTTTGGGTCTGCTGGGCGGGGCCCAGGTGGTGGAAGTGTCCGCTGTCGGAGCCCGTACCGATGGTTCCGTCCACGCTCATGGAGCGCTGGCCCGGTTCCTTGGGCTTGCTCTTGCCCGCCCCCATGTGCAGACCTGGGATGGGAGCCAGGGATGAGTAAGGATGAGTAGTCTTTCTCAACGTTACACTTTATGTTGGGTTTGCCTCAATTTTACTACATTTCAAATCCGTAATTTACCAATGGATTACTTCTACACTTAAACGGAACAAACACCAGCAAACGCTTCCTTTAATGTGGTGACTGCTTCCTTTTTTTGTGTGGAAATAATAACTCTCAGGGGGATGGAAAAAAAAATCACCAAGGTCTTAAATTGGCTGCTCCATTTAACTTGTATTTGCATACACATCTACTACCTTGCGATACTATATAAGTGTACCACGTTAAATATAAGCCCATTTGCAAGCCGTCAAAGCTCTTTTCGGTTTCTGTATGCCTATTGAGCCGACCGCACTGTATAAAGCTCACTGATGCAGTGAATCAGTGCGCACACTACAGCTCACTATGGCGTAAACTACAGTAACAAACTTCAAACATTAATACCGCATCAACAATGTCGCTCAAACCTTAGTGTCATCCTTGTAAAGGCAAACATTTTTTTACAAAGACCACCCGGTCCACCAAATAGAAGCCTTGGAGCTGCTCCAGGTTCAATTCCAACTGTTTAACCGGCAAACGGGCAACCAGGACACCTTGACAGTGTCAACACGCAGACGGAAGAGGTAGTTTGCCGTCTGTCGAATCAATCTGGACTGAATCAATGTGCGTTAAACAAAAGGAGAGTTGAGCTGCGGTTGGAAGGACAATGGCAGTTATATTATGCGCTTGTAATTATGCTTGCCAAGAATTTTTTTTTTTTTTACTGTCTTTTGTTTCTTCATTCGCTTGATTATACTGGCAAAAGTTGCTCTTCCGTGATTGCTTGGCTTAGGAAGGATTCACTCAACTGAGCACGTTTTCTTTTTCCGGCATTCTTTTGTTTGTTTTACCAGCGTCGCATCGCATTATAGATTTGCGAATAGGAGTTCGAAAAATAAGAACAATGTATACACAGCTCACTCATTTTCTACATACTCTCTTCTTACATACCATTTAATATTAGCTGTTAAGATAGAGCGGGGATTCTATCACTATTGGAAATGAGTGTTAAGCCCTGTCAGAGGACCGCATCTTACAAACGTAATGTACTTACAGTACAACCTACCCATTTTTCCCCACATACTCCGTTCGTCTTGTGTACAGCGTTGCACAAGCTGCTAGCTAGCGGCTATGCTAACATTATTGTTATGCCCTGGCAGCCATCTGTGACTACCACACATACAGACAACTTGCCAGTTTTCCATATACCATATTCCTCTTATGTACAGTTTTCTAATAGCTGCTAATCTGAAAGGGAGAACCCAGCACTATCATGCAAAATTGTTATGCCCAGGAAGAGGACAGCAACTTGTGACAACTGAATTGCACTTTACATCCACCCTACTGGATGGAGTGGAATGTTAGACTTCAAACTAGTTGAAATTGTACAAACATTTCTCTCTTCTTATAAGTGTTTTGCTTGTCTTCCATATGGTTATGAACTAGGTAGGAGGGAATAATAGAAATCGATGACGGTCTGAACAATGCTTCCTGGCGGAACTTCCATCCCCTTTGTGTTGAAGGCATCGATTACAGTCAGTCGAGAATGCCAGCGTCATCTCGACAAAGACAAGTGCATCCCCAGAAAGTTGTGACATTTTGTGTGTGTGGGGGTGTGTGTGTGTGTGTGTGTGTGTATGCATGTGTATGTTCGCACCACAAGACCTCCCTCTGGGAAGCTGAAGATGACTCACTGCGAGACCAGCTATTTCAGGCTGGGCTGAAACAGAGACAGTCACACACGCATGAGAACAGCCTTGTTCCTCATCTGGATGGAGACACTCTCAGTTCCAGACAGTGTGCGCACCGATGTGTGTGCGTATGAGCAGCTGTTCCCTAGTATTTGGGAAGCTCTCACACTCAACCTCGGTAGCATCTCACATCCTTTTTCCAACACATGCGTGTGTTTTTTTTTGTTTTTGTTTTTTTCCGAGTCTGAGGAGGTTATTAACAAACGAGGAAGGAGGAAGTGCCAGTGGCCCGATAAAGAACGCGTAGGTGCTGGCTTACAGCTGTGGGCTCAATGGGCTTTTTCTTTATTTTGTTCAAATATATCACGCACACATAATGATACAGGTGTGTCAAATGATACGGAAGGACCCCTGCTGATGAAGGGGGAGGCGTGTAGGCGTGCGTTCGTGAGAGCTTTGATTCAACACTCGCCAAGGTTTGGTCTTGACGCGCTTCGGGGCGGGGGGGTGAAGGCATCCTTGTGGTGCAACATGGAGTCACACAGCAGCGACAAGCCACAATAACAGGTCTCGCTGAAAGTGATGGACTGGAATGTGTGAAATGTGTCGAGAATCAAAAGCTATCCAACCATTTTCTTATATCAGGATTGCAGGTGAGCTTGTGGTGAAATAGGAAAACTACACCCTGGACTGACTGTAAGTCAATTACTGGGCACAGAAAGAGATGGACAACCATTCCATCCATTTTCTATACTGGTTGTCCTGGTCAGGGTTGTAGTTTAACCGTAGTTTAATCCAACTCTTTACAACGCTTTTTGCGAGAGAAGGCGAATAAACTTTGAACTGTCAATTTCAGAAACATGTTTCTGGAATGTTGAAGGGCGCAGAACAGACAAATCCCACACAGAGAGATGATTTGAATCGAGATCATCCGACTGTGTCCGCCATGCTATTTCAAGACATGCAAAAGTACTGTGGACTTGCTTCTCCCCCTGTTCAGCATTTATGATCCCGATGCGAACATTTGGCCGTGACAAAAGTGAATGAGTCACAACAGACGGTAACAGTTGCAGCAGTGAACGAAGGAAGTTGCGACTGCCAACGTTTCAGTCCAATGAGAGAGTTGTAGGAAGGGGGGGGTGCGGGGCGGGGTGGCTTCAGTGTTAGCTTCCCAAGATGAAAACATTCACATGCATGTTTGCATTTGAGGTCAAGTGGTGTTACCAATATACAAATTTGGAACATTTTACCTGATTGCTTTAAAACTTAAGTGACCCCGACAAATGATGAAGAAAAAAAAAAAAAAAAGACAGCACAAGTGGTTTTATTTGTCTTATTGTGAGATTACCATCACAGCAAACGTAACACGTAACATTAACAATACATCAAGTTTTCCAGCTACCTGTCATAGAACCAAGACTGACCTGTGAAAAGCAACACAATACACATCATATAGTAGAAGCTAGGTTCTTTTCTATTTGTGTCCAGCAGCAACTAACCGACTGTTTGTCCGTGGAACTTCGCCACACATACACAAGGATTTGTGATCGTAAATATTGGATAAATTAAACATTTACGATTGTCGGTGTGGGCTGTTTTGTGAGCAGATGAGGGGGAAAAATGACTATGTACCCACCCCACATTACAGGATAATTGGTCCGCATAATCTTATAGAAACATCCGATAATCGTGACTTTGCTGATTGTAATCGGAAGGGGGAGGAGAAATGCTCAAATATGGCCCTATTATCTGTACTCAGCTTCAAATGCATACAATTCAAGAGAGAGACAGAGAATGGGTTATTTGGAGCCAAAGCCAAACAATGCACATTACAACCAAGTGCTTTCCATTCCAATCTCATTTTGACTGCCGACTCTAAGGACTTTCTTTTGGGTTTTTTTTTTTTTTTTTAGAAAGTTCTATCTCGCAGCCTGTCAAGAATTGGAATTGGACAGGCAGAGGATGCTGGCATTTGCCTGATTAAAACACACTTCCTTTTCCGACCATCTGTGAGCGCTGGCTTTGGCTGCTAGTGTCGCCTGTGTGCAATGGTTACTAATTCTACGAAGGAGGTCGGAGGTTGAGTGATAGTTTGCTGAGGAGGTGCCAACACTCTTTGTAAATAAATGACAGCGTGCGAACCGGGGTGTCAATATTTGACAGGACTTGTTAAGAACAAGTATAGAATGTTTATAAAGAATAGTGATGCATAAAAAGCCTGAAAGACAGTGGAAAAGCGACTACAACAAAGGTTGCTAAAGCTGTCATATTACCTCTGGAGGTGGAAAATTGCCATTAACTTTGTGTCCCACTTGACTCCATGTGAGGTCTAGTGTAAAGGGGACTAGACAGGTGTCGCTCTGCCTCTGATTACTAACTCAGGAATTGAGAAATTGGATCAAATTTGCCCAATTCCGCGCCAATGCCGTTTCTACAGAACAGTAACGCGGGGGGAAAAAAAACTGTTACATTTCTGAGACTACCGCTGAAGGTGGACTTTTTCCCCCGGTTCTGTGTGCTTGCCCTTTACATGGGATGACAATCCGGAATAAAGATGGCTCTTACAGTTAGTCACCTGCCTCTGATACTACCACCGAGGGTGAAAAATTGCCCAGATTCCACATCTGACACAGAAACAAGATGGGGAAATTTAACAGAGCTGGGCAAAACTGTCGTCACATCGGGCCATCATTGATGGATGCCCACGTTTCGGCGTGTGCTTAATGACGCAAAGCCTCGAATATTTTAAACAGACGGACTGAGAAGGACCGTCTGTACTGACCCCGATCGACGGACGTAAACCTGCCTCAGTCGTTGCTTAGTCTGTGTATTTTTAAACTTTTTTTTTTTTTTTTAGGTTTTGCCCAGCTCTGAAAATGGAGACCTTTACCTGCATCTGTTACAGCTCTGATACTACTTTTAAAGACGGAAATTTGCTGGGTTGACTTAACCGACCCGGTTTTATGTCTTTGCCACTCATATAGAATGATGACTTGTAAAGGGGGGCAACTCGAGTATAATGCAGCCACCTCAATACTGTCTCATTCATTATTGTTGCCATTTATACAGAAAATCACAGCAAAAAAAGGAGAGGGCTCTTAAAGGAGCATAAAGAGGACTTGACAGATGATGGAAAAATTGCTTAGCTGACTTTCTATCTCCCATTCATTGTGAGTGCCGTTTATACCTAACATGAAAGGTGTTTAAAAAATAAGGCTTGACCAGGCAGTGTAAAGAATACAAAACAAATGTCATCCCTACAAGACAGAAAATTGCCCGGTCACCTTCGCACCCCCATTCTGAACAGCGTCATAGGAAAAAAAAAAAAAGCCTTACAGGCAGTTTAAAGTGGGCTAATGACTGACTGTTCTCCCTCATAAATGTACTGTACACTTCTATGTTAATCAACAGCCAAAAATGGGAGAGAAACAAACACTCGTACTACTTAATTCCTCTCAACTCTAAAAGGTTATCCAAAGGTAACAAGCCCAATGTTGTGTCCCGCCGCCCCACCCTCACAATCCTCCGCTGATTCACACATCTCATTCACAGCCTCATCCCGAATCCGCTTTCCTTTCATGCAAATGAGCTGGAACTCTTCCAAATGCCAACCAAAAAAAGTACATGTAAATGGATTTGAATCATCATTTTAATTCTTCGTCCCATAGGATTATCGTGGCTGTGTTCGGAATCAGTCACTCATTCTCAACTCCCTAATCACCATACAGTGATTGATTATACAGTTCACCAACAAGTACACTAAAAAAAAAACTTACACCATAGTGGTGTTTAGAATATACTGTATAGTGGACTCTATGAAGTAGCTTTCCGTGAATCCTGTGATTATTGTTAACTGTATCACCATAACATGTGCTGTTATAACAGCATTACAACAATGCCATTCGTCAGACCATCTGTGCTATTTTGCATTGTTTGTTACCGTTAAGGGGAAAGTAAAGTTTAAAAAAAAAAAAATCTATGTTCTACGTACTCCCACTTGTATTCTGATTAATACTCCATTTGTACAAGCAGATTATGAATAAAGCAGAAAAGTCCGCCCATTTTTGTATCAATTTTAGGGGTCTGCCATTTTGCCTTGTACTTGTTGTCGACTGAATATGACGTCACGGTGCCTCTAAAGGTGCAGGTAGCTCACCTGTTCTTTGGGTTTGCTCATGTGACATTCGCAAGGTGAGACCTTAGCCACTGTGATGTCATGCGTAGTTCATGTTCCACAAACACAATGTTAATCAGAATACAATGACTAGTGGGATAGACCATGTACTGTAATCGTAAAAACAAATTTGAGCTTGACTTCCTCTTTAAGCTAGGCACACTTTACTAAGGTAAAGCTAGTTTGACGGTAGCATCAGCAAGCAAGGAGCGGAACAGCTTGAAGCCTTTTTTCGGGAACAATTATTTACTATCTGGCAAATTAAAAAAAATATGCCTCTCACAACTGCTCGTATCTCGAAAAAAAAACAACAACCTTTCGCTGGGTCCGTCGCATCACTAGGCGCCACTGTACATCTTTTGCGACAGCAGTCCTAGAACTTTTCTGACATATTTTAGTGCTACAAGTCATTCATTTGTGTTGTGGCAAAAATCAAACAAGAATATCCTGAATATTGTTAAATAAATAAATAAATAAAACTGCTTTTCAAGTGATCATCGTATTCACTACTGTTCCAGCTGCATTGTAGGCGACATGAGGACCCTAAATAGAGGATAACCTATGTGATGACTACACATTGGGGGAAGCGTGTTAGTGTAAAGGGAGCGATTTCCAACACAAGCCAGTTGTTGGTGAAGAAGGGGTGGGGTGCGAGCTGCCAGCCGGAGTAACAGCTGTCAAAATGACATACTAGATGTGGGGGTTGCAATTGGAATTTTTTTTTAAAAACAGAATAATATTACATAGGGACACAACATTCCAGAACATGAAGGGAAGCGGGGTTAAATTAATAGGGGGTGGAGAGGTACTGAGTGAAAGTGCTGCCGAGGCTTATTCGGCCAGATGAGTCGAAACAGGTGCTGCTCCATTTTGAATTTCAATGTTTGTTGCCTTGTTTTTTGTTTTGTTTTCCACATTGTTTTTTCCTCGCCATGAAATAAACGTTGGGAGCACGGCCAAGCGTGATATTTCGTCCGATAGGCGTCGCTTTTATTGTGTCGGGGGGGCGGGGGGATGTCGGATGCACGACAACAAACGTTTGTGGCCCCTCGGCTTGCTTTGAATGGAACCGGCCGAGTGAATGGACGCTCACACCACGTTCGGGGGAGAAAATACGCAGTGGCTCGCTTTTTAAATAAGACAATCAAATGGCCGCAATAATACAAATGCACTTACCTTTTCTTTCCCCCCCTTGAGATCAAGCCCGACACAAATCAGAGACGTGTTAATAATTCCTCTCGCTCGTCCTCATTTGGCGAATAACTGCACGTTGCTGTGGAAACGCTGGCGAATCCCATTTAGCGAATTTCGGTACAATCGGATGGAGGAAGAAGAGGAAGCGGAGGTCACGGCGGGGGGTGCATCTTCTTTTGGAGTGGGTACAGTACACGCCAATTGTCAGTCAGTGGGCCGGCACACACAAAGCTGCCTCTTCCACTACGTGCGCACGTACTACGGCTAGTAGCCCTAGCGGCGTGTCCGTGTGTCGACGCGGTAGGAGGAGGCAGGCTGCTGACTGGAGTACTGTGGAGCAGACATCATGGCCCCGTGGAAGCGAAGGGAAGATAACAAATAAAGAAAAGAAAGAAAAAAAAAACACGACGGAGCGTGCTCATTGGACAGCGTGGAGGCTGTATTCACGTAAAGCTGCTGACGCCGCGTGGGTTCACGCTGAAGGCGTTGGCAGGCATGATCAATCCCCTCCTCCCCCCCTGGGTAGCGCCTCTCAAAATCTCCCCCAGAGTCACGATTGATTTGATTACAAAACACAATCCGGAAATGTCTTTTGGATTATCTATCTATCTATCTATCTATCTATCCATCCATCCATCCTTATTTAAAAACAACTCCTCTTTGAAAAAATCAAAATAGACAACTTACATAATACTGTATTGTTTGCACAAGTGTTCACACTTTGTAATGAAAGTTTGAGTGTTCATAATAAACCAGTCAAACTCACATTAAATGGGAGTCAGTACACACCTGCCACCACAAAAAGTGCCTCTGATTTATCACAGACTAATTTCAGATGTTATGGTTGGCTTTCCCTGACATTTTTTTGTTGTTGTTTTGCTTTCTAGAAGAAGCCTGAAGGTTTTTATGTTAATACTGGCTGGTATTTGTTCCAATTCCCTCTACGTTGACTAAGGCCCCAGTTGCAGCCAAAGAAAAACAAACCCCAACTCTGATGCTGCCCCCACCACATGCAACTGTAGGTATTGTGTTCTTTTTGTGATTAGCTGTGTTGTGATTGTGCCAGAGATACCCTGTAGCCTAAAACTTCAATCTTGGTTTCATCAGACACAATTCAACAAATTTTTTCCCCACATGCATTTGGATGTTTTCGCAAAATGTAGCCAGGCTTTTGTTTTTTTCTTCGTAAGATAAGGCTTCCATCTCGTCAAACTACCCTATAACCCATATAATGCCTTGGAAATTATTTTCTAACCTTCTCATCAGTGATCCAATTTGAATTATTAGTTCGCTCAAAACTGCAAAGCAACCTTTCTGATAGCATTTAATCACCGCCATTCAATTCTACAAATAAAACCATTCCAAAGATATTTAATCCACAAATTACATTCCACAATGCCATGGATTGGTCAAATGCAGGAAAAACCCATTTTCACACAAAAAAATAGCTTGCCTGCTCTAAAACGAACTAATCCCCTGTTGCAACTATGCTAAAGCTAATCAGGAAGTCATGCCATCCAAAATGAGTCAATAGCTGTGTCGCAATTCCATTTGAGGGCTGATGACGTCGTAACACCCCAGGTTGCTTTCGGTCGAAGGCTCCTACAAATGTGGCCTCCCTTTCCAAAAAACAATATTTCTAAAATCTATTATTATTATTAGATGTTGGATTTCATGAGCCCTTAAAAATCTTGATGTCAGTAATACTAAAACATAGCCACCTAGCATCGTGGCACAAAGTGAGGGTGGGAACGGTTATCGATCCGTCACCAGAAGATCAAGGCACTTTGCTAACTACTAGTCCACTGCGATGCCCTCCAAGAGGCCAGATTGTACTCAACGAGGATTTTCTTACACTTCTCAGTGTGTCACCTGTATTGAGAAACAGCTATTTCAAAACGTCCGTTTATTACATCATCGAACTGCAGTAAAGTGGGCAATTTCATAATTTAAAAAAAAATACTAGGATTGACTCTGCATTTAATCGCCTGGTTTATTTTAAAAAAAATGAATTGCAGTCATAAAAAAAATACTGAAATATTGTGGTTAAATACAGATGAAACGGAATGTCAATACGGGTAACTGCAGTGTTTCATCTTCTTGTAGTGGCTTTGAAGAGCATTAGTGAGTAAACCAAGAGACACAAAATTCTGCCACAACGCTCAGCTATCGCTTCTTTTTGCTCTCCTTCTTGGATTTTGGTCTCATTAGGGGCACCGCTCCTTTGGCTTTCTTCGCAGGATCTGCTGTCTTGCCGTTGGTGGACTCAGACTCCTCCTACGCACACAGAGGAAATATGTTACAAAAAAAACAGAAATAAAACAGGATTTCATAAGAAACAACAAGTTTATTTCGACTTGCCAGTTACTTTTTCCGTAAGTATGCTTGTAACTAAAAACACAAATCTCAAATCATTTGAAATGAATGGACATGCTTGGAATCTGTTCCACAGCAAAAAAAAAAAAAAAAAAAAAAAAAAACTTTTGAGCGACATCTTGTACCTTGAAAAACGTGTAAGTTTGGCCATTTGTAAGTCACTGTATCACTGTACTGTATTACAAAAAAATAGTTTGTGGTTTTGTTCCAGCTTAACTGTAGAACCAATTCATTCAAATTACTTAATTCCCAATGACGGGCATCCAAGATCAGATTATGTTCAATTTTGGAGACTCTGCTGTAATTGCTTCATTTTGTGTTGAATCAGCGCAGTCGTTCATTGTTCCACCAGCCAAAGACAGCAGGCAGAAATCAGTTTATCTGCTGATGTAGTCTAAAAATAGAACTAAAACAATACATTGCATTCTGCCCTTTAAAAAAAGACGATATAAAACATTACGTACACATATGGGAAAGAGTTAACTGTAATGACTGATAGAAGTAAAATCAGCTTAGGATAAACACCAATATTTAGTGGAAGCACTATTGAAAGAATAGTGATGATCCATCATAAAGAAATCAATGTTGCTATAACACAGGTTCTTACCTTTTCGTGCCCTTTGGAGGCGGGCACAATGATTGCCAGGATGCAGATAAGCTGGAAGATGGCTCCAAGAAAGAGGCCATAGCGCAGGAGACTCTCGAAAAAAGTTGGTTCAGGAACTTGTGGGGGAGACAGGTCCATTTCTGCAGACATGTTTGCTGCCTTCCCGAACCTGAGGAACACAGGAACAACTTTTGGGTCTCTCACAGACTGGAAAATTAACAGGACTCTACTAAAAATGCATGTAAGTTAGTTACACGTGTGTGTGTGTGTGCAGGAGTCAGTCATGTTTAGTTTTTGTCATGTTTGTAAAATATTACTACCTAGCTTGTAGCAAACTTGGCTTGTAGCAGACGTATGTGGCGTCATGCGTGACGCGATCACGTCTCTGATCAAAGCGTATAGGAATGGGGGAAAAAATGTATTTTTTGTTGTTGTTGTGATTGAATTACTGTTAATGATTCATGTTGTGTTTATTCTATGTGCTTATCTAAAGCGCTTTGTGACAGCGACGGCTGTTTTAAAGCACTATGAAGATAACTTGACTTATTAAGGATAAAAATTGGTTTAAGACACAACAGACGCTGGATGCGATGACTGAAGTGGCACAATTGAGTGGTGTTAAACAAAAACAGTCGGACTACATTTCTGAGCTAATTACCGCACAATATAAGCTCAAAATACACACTAATGGCAAAATGTACATTCAGCTTAAAGGTTATTGCTCGTTTACGACGCCGCTAACTGTCTCCTGAACGCAGCAAAACACCAAGATGCTGCGTTTCCAAGGCACGATGCGACACAAACACAAATTAAAACTTACTTACCAGAACTGGAATATCGTTCTTTATTCCAAATAGATCGCGGATGCACACTTTGGAGATATAAAACTCGTAGAACAAGTAGCAATTTTGAGAAAAGCTGACCCACAGATGAAAGTAAAACAAATCCTTTTACAGGAAGTGACGTTTTCGTATTTCCTGTTCCGAGTTAGCAGACTGCGTGGTTGTCGCTGAGTTTGCAAATGTCGTCCTCTAACGGTGGGCTGTGAGTATTGTTTATTTCATGCTTTGTTGAATAATAACGCACATTTAACAAATCCTACAACCTGGGTTCTAAATTAATATCAACCAACCCGCTAAAAAGGGGAGTTAAAATTAATTTTGGCGGATGTTGATAACATTTTACAAGCCAGTTTGGCCGGTGATGCATGTGAGGCAATCCTGTCGCGATCCAAAATACTGTGACAATTGTTTTATTTTCACAAGTTGAATGAGATACTTAACTAATTGAACCATTTTCAACATAATATATTTTGTTTATAATTAATAACTATTATTTTTCATGAACAATACATAGCTTTAAAAACTAATTTGAATAATCATGGCTCAGTTTGCTGACCAAACCCAGGAAACAGGTGAGACATGATTGGCTGTTACTGATTTCCTCAGCACAGGTGATCTCATCTTCAGTCTACAGGAAGTGGAACATTTTTTTTTTTTAAAGGTATTAATTGTACATGAAAAATAAGGAAGGTATCAAATTTATTCTGGACAAAACTAACTTTTTACTGCTAAAAATGGCTCAATGAGTCAAGTATCCCTCCAAGTTGACATGAGTAGAGATTTATTTGCATGTGAATTTTGGTGACAATTCAGAGCATTTTTTGCGTCATGAAGCGACATTCAGCCTTTATACATTTCCAGTTGTGCTCAAAAGTTGCACAATTGTAACTAGATGTCATCTCCATCCGTTATGACATTTGTCATTTGATGTATTTGTCATAATCCTGGACCTGGATAGGGAACCCGACCCTTTATCTGACTGAGGACCTTGGCCTCAGATTTGACAATGCTACTTCTTTTATACTACTCCTTTTATACATAATACACACACACACACACACATAATCACAACCACATGAAAGGTACTACTTGAAAAAGCTTGACTTAAAAAATCACTGACGACAACATAAAGAATTCAATGCAAAAGTTGACGATGTAGGTGATGAGCTTATTTCCCCGATTATGTCGTGATCCTGAGTTGTTGTTGTCTTTAGAGTCTTTAATGCAGCAAGCCTCCAGCGTCACTGTGATGGTCTCGCAGGTCTCTTCGAATGATGTCATTCACTGCAAACAGGATTGAGCAAGTTTAGCATTTAAATTCGAAGTCAATCCATTTTTGGTGGTGGAATTGTATCTTATATGCAGCCCCACTGGTCTAAATATGGTATTCTGGTTAATATTGCGTTAGTGGAATATGAGTTACGCAGCAAAATCTCGCCGTTTTTATCCATCTCAGGGCGCGGCCATTTTGCCACTTGCTGTCGACTGAAGATGACGTCAATGTTGCTCAGGTATCAATCAATCAATCACAGTGCAGCTTCAGCAAACAGGTGAGCTGTGATTGGTCGTTGCCTGAGCCCCGAGAAACATTGACAGCAAGTGACAAAATGGCCGCCCCCTGAGATGGATAAAAATGTCTGGATTTTTGCTTCATAACTCTTCTTCCACAAATGCAATATTAATCAGAATGTCATGTTTAGATGAGTGAGGTCACGTATAACATATTATTGTCAAGAAATGTTTAAGGTTGACTGCCACTTTAAATCTACGTTTCAAACGCATTTTCTACACTGTTCATCGTTACAAGGCATATCCACTAAAAGAAAAGGATGAATTAGAATATTTGCAGTTATTTTAGTGTCCACCAGGTGTCAATGTTTTATTTCTTTACCACATTTCGTTTGTTGTTAAAAGTACATTCTTAAAGGATTCAAGAACAGAAGTTCAACATAAAATAATAATAACGGCGTTGGACGTTATTAGACTTTGTACCACTGAGCCAGTCTGCACAAAACATTAAATAGACACACTGCAGCGTTGTTTGACACTGGTTTGTCTGTTCTTATTTGCATATCTACTTCCCTTTTACTGTGCCCACAGGGAAGATAACGAATATTTTTGGTCCGCAGACAACTAGGTCAGTCTGCAGGACTTGCAATGTTTTTGTAATGCCGTTGTTTGCGTTCACGATTTGAGGAAGACGGCGTTCATGACACCTCCGCAAGTGTCTGTTCACAAGTGAAAGAATGAGTAAAAGCGAGAGTAACAACAAGACAGGAAAGGCAACAGAAAATGCCTCATCAAGAAAACCACAACTCAGGATTTGCAAGTTGCAATGCGCCTGCTTGCGTTTTTGCAGGCTAGATTGCAAAAATCAGATGCCTCAGGCTTTGTAGTTATCTTTAGATGACTTTTCTAAAGCGTAATTTGTCACTGTGGTCTTTGTCAATTGGAACCACTCAGATGACGTAAGACCTAAGTACTGTAAATGTGGAATATTTCATAACACAAATTATGTTCTTTATATTTACACAATTTAAACATTCATTGTATCATATCATACATACCTTCAGGCACATTCTTGAGATCTAAACTTTCGGTGATTGTTCGACTGTAATTGCATTGTAGATTATTTCATCGTGTTCTTTTCTGAAAATATGCTTTGTGCACAAGGTTATCTTAGTTAATAAATAAAGTAAAACTCAAAAAACATGTTTTGTTCATGAAATAAAAACAAAAAATGCTTAAAAAAAAAAACGAAAACTAACTGAAACTACATTTTATGTTTACAAAATTAACTCAAACTAACAACTGTAGCGAAAATGTCCTTCGTTTGAGTCTTTGGAAAAAATGAGATTCATTTGGATATTTACCGGATTAAGAACGTTTGAAAGTGTGTCTCTCAGAAGTGACGTCATCTGGCAGCAGCCAATAGAAAAGCACCTTCAGATGATGTCACTCTTAGGCGACAATTTTACGTGCTTGACATTTGACTCCAATGGCTCGCCTCGCCTGCTTTTTCATTTAACTCACAAGTAATACACATAAAATAATAATAATAAACAAACTAATACTGAAACTAACTAAAAGTAAGCATGTTTTAAACAAAAATTAATAAAAACTAACAGAACCACACCGAAAGCTAATTAAAACTAACTTAAAAAAAACAACAACCCCAGAATGAATTAAAAACTAACTAAAATGAGAATTCCCAAACGATAATAAGCCAGTTTGTGCAAGACAGACGTACTCACCGTCCTCCAGGTAGTCACAGCTGACGTCCTCTTGTTTTACTGTAACCGTCTCCCGAGTGCGAGCTTGGTGGTCGGCTCCGTTTGAGCCCGTCTGGGTTAAAGGCCTCCCGCAAACGTCGCTTTGGACAAATCTGGAAGGCGGCGACTTCCCTAAAGACGGCACAACTTGCGCGGAACTTTGATGTCTCGAAGATGAGTAGGCCTGGAATGTTTGTATCATCACCTCAGGGCCTTGACTCGGTTTGTCTGTTGCCGTTTTGACATCGGAAACCTGACGTCGGTGGACGTTGGCGGGGACTGATGCTTTGAGGATGCTACCGTGGATGGTTGTAGCATAGTTTTGATAATAAAGCTGGCTTGTAGGGTGGTAAAGATCTGGCTTGTCGATGAGATCGAATGTTCTTCTTGACTGGTAAAAGGCTGGTTGGTAATCCCACGGATCTGATGCAAGCACACTGACCGGTGGAAGAATGCTCTCCTTCTCCAACCGACGGAAGTGCGACTTCACTTGTGTGTCAGACCGAGGCTGAGTGTTGGAGTAATCACACAAATTCCCTTGCCACTCATCCAGAGGTTCTGTTTTAATGGCTGGGGCACAAAAAAAAAAAAAAGGAAAAGATGCTAAAATGTTGGGAGACGGAAGTGATGCTTCAGATTAGCGACTTGATATATTGCATTTGACTCCATTACATAGAGTACAGGGGATGTAACGATATCGCATGAATTAAAATGGCGACAATATCGTTGTCGCCCTGTCACAATATTAAAAGTCAAAGTTGTGTTCCATTTGTGAAGTCCTAGCACCCTCTGGTGGTTACTTCAATGGGGCAGTCTAATTTTAATTAGGGATGTTTTGGCCACTGAGGTAGTTTTTGTGGAATGCTGAAGCATTCCTACATAGGTTATTGTGATTTTTATTCTCCACACTTTTTTGCCGCATAATACAACTCCCACATAATACTTCCAATTTACACTGTAAAAATGTCAACTAGCTTCAAAAATTCACGCCTCCCGGGGTATATATTGTCTGATTCCACATTACTTACAGTATTTGCACAATTTAACATTTAATATCAACTTTTCACCATTCATTTTCAATGGGACTTTTTTTTTTTTTTTACCCACAATATTGTAATAATGATTGTATCAGGTTCATATTGTGATATTTATCGTGATCTTTGGATATTGTTACATCCCAGATTGAGCAATGAGATAAATACCTATTATAGGGGTGTAGATGAAGTGCTGAGGCTCACTGCGCTTCTTCTTCCCATTGATGACATAGAAGTTGACTTTGGCTGTGTGGCATATGGTGCGGTCTCGATATGGAGGGACCTCGACCATCAACATATTCTGGAAGGGACGGTGAGTGACAAGCGGTCGCGATATGGAAGACTGATGTACATTTGCAAGTCCGGAAGGCGACTGTTGTGCGACTGCAAGCAAACTCACACATTGGCTTTTTTCTCGGTCCGTATTTGCCTCCACCTCCCAGATTTGTTGGCCGTCTGAAAGTAGTGAAGAACAGACAGCATGCAAATGGATTTAATTAAAGAGTGAAATTTGCTTTCTGTTTGTTGTTGAGGATTGTTCAACACTTGATTACTCATCCAAGTTTAGCTTTTCTTACCACATCCTGTTGACTGAAAAGCCATGCAACCATGAAGCTGTTCCGGATAAGAAATTTCCGTGTCAAAGTATACAGTTGTGTACTGTTTGATGGTATCCAGTACAAGAGCTTTATTGAAAATTCTGACTTTTTAAAATTTTATTTTGAGTATATAAACATTCCCTGCGATTCGAGCCTGGGCGTAGGAAGATGATGTTCAAGTCAAGATGTTGTTACCTCCACTTTGAAAATGTAGATTTTGGAGGGAAATGTGGTACACTATTTCTTCTTTAGATGCACCACCGAAGAAAATCAAAAATTAATGCGGTCATTTGCTTCAGAGGCTTACTGGGTCCCTTTGAGAAGATGTCTGGTTTGATGGTTAGACACATTTCCGGTGTTTGTGCTCAGTAAATATTGCAAGGTACTTTCTATTTTTAAATGGTTACTTATAGTGATTTAGATAGGGTGACCAGATTTTCAAAATAAAAATCAATATATTATAATTTGTATTATTATATATTAAAAAAAAATGGGCGGCACGGTGAATGAGTGCTTAGCACGTCCGCCTCCCAGTACTGAGGACGCAAGATCGAGTCCAGGCTCGGGCCTTCCTGGGTGGAGTTTGCATGTTCTCCCTGTGCCTGCGTGGGTCTTCTCCGGGTACTCCGGTCTCCTCCCACATTCCAAAGACATGCATGGCAGGTTAATTGGGTGTTCCGAATTGTCCCTAGGTGTGCTTGTGTGTGTGGATGGTTGTTCTTCTGTGTGTGCCCTGCAATTGGCTGGCAACCAGTTCAGAGTGTACCCCGCCTACTGCCCAAAATTGGCTGGGATAGGCTCCAGCACCCCCGCAACCCTTGTGAGGAAAAATGGTCAAGAAAATGGATGGATGGATGGATGGATGGATATTCAAAAAATTCTCACCAGGAACTATTTATATAGCAAATTGAATTGCTAGTCAGTCTGGTTGTGTTTTTACTTTAGCTAATGCTAAATGCTTTTTTTTTGGGGGGGGGGGGGTTCAATGGCTAAAAATAAATTGGAAGCTGGCTGAGTCGTTCATCTCGCGCTGGTCCCGCATTGTAACATTGGAAATTTGCTACCAGAAAAGCTCAGCTTGGGTTGGGTCTGACCAGTGAACACAGCAAAAATACTAGCAGGACTACATTTCCCATGATGCTTAGACAGAGAAGCAGAAAGGAGTTCTAGTTCTGGTATGACGAAAACCTGACTGCTTGCGATTTAACAGTTAAATTATTATTATTTTTTTTAAAGTGACACCGGTAACCTGCGTAAAAGTGAGACAAAACAATACAACAATGAGGCTGGCTGAATCCACCAGAACCTGAGGCTGAAAACCAGGACAGTCGGTTACACTGAGACTGTCTCGGGTAAGACCTAACATCACGGTTCTGTTTCTCATTGAAGTCTGACCTTGTGTCTTCTCTGAGAACATCACTCTCGAATCATATGTGAAGTTGTGGCCAGTCAGGAGCATTTGTTGCCCCCCAAGTACCGAGCATCGGTCCAGGTTCTGCATCTTGACCAAAGGGATCTCCTGAGCTGAATGCTGGGCTGAACAAACACAATAGGCTCAATGTTTCCATTACAACATGCCTTTTTTGGGAGTGGTGTTTTGTTTTTTTTTGTTTGTTTTTTAAACAAGAGCAGAATCCACTTTGAGGATAGAAAATACAACAATCTGAGGAATGTTGAATTTGAATATCGTGAAATTATCAAATAGGTCAACCCGAATGCAATGATGACTCATCTTTTGCGACATCCTTACAGCATTCAATGGGATGGGAGGCCACTTGAAGAGACACCAGGGGGCCTTCAGGTTGCGGTATGTGAACGCGAAACACCAAGCGTACGCGAGTGTTTTTGCGTCCGACGTCAGTCTCGCCATTCCGCAGCTCGATGTCAGCGTTTCTCCGCTTCAGAATTCCCACGCAGTCGATCCTGGGAAACATGACAAAAGACCGCCAGTTACACAGGTTTCTGTCAACGGTTGAAACTAAAAGAGCAAAATTGGTTGAAAGCTTAAGGAAACTGAATTGTTTATGAATTGGAGTGTACTCTGACCTGGTATAAAATATAAAAAGAATTTGCTGAGCTTTTTTTTTTTTTTGTATTGTTTGTATTGTTTTTTTTATTTGTTTTTTTTGTACTGTATTTGTTTTAAATTTTCTGTTTTTCTGAATATTTTTTTTCTGTTTTACTGAATATTTTTTTCTGTCATAAAAAAAAATAATAATTCCGAAGTGCAAGAAAAAATCTGAAAAACAGTAGGAAAAAATGACGGAAAGAAATATATAAAAAAAAAAAAAACCTAAAAAATATTCAGTATTTTTTATTAGTATTTTTTTTACCTCTGAACTCTGACTTGTTGCAGACTCGCTAATGGCGGACACTGTAATACGCTTTCGTAGAAACTTAACAGTCAGCTTACTAAAATCATACCGATCGATTGACATGTATGTATACTGACATGCTCCATAAAATTATATACCTCGCTTGTATTAGAATGACAGTATACTGTAAAAAGTATCAAACATTACCAATACCGTGTGTGCCTTATCTTAACTGAGCCAGTAAGTCATACGTTGGTACAGGTACGTTGGAGGTAAAAACTACTCCGAGAAAAAGAAGCTGGTGCTCTTTTTTTTCCGAATATTTTTTGTCTGTTTTTCTGAGTAATTTTTCCTTGTTTTTCAGAATATTTTTCCTGTTTTTCAGAATATTTTTTTTGGCAGTAGAGATATTCGTAAAAACAGAAAAAAAAAAAAAAACACAAAAGCAAAACAAATGTTGCCAACGCATTTATTGTTGTGGTTGTAAACGCTTGTAGGCCTGTATGTCTTTCATGGAAAACCATGCTGGCACACAGGAAGTAGTGCATATTTCTTTCAGCAGCAACATTAAAATGTGCGTTATTTTGTGAAGCCACAATCATTCCGGTTTGAACACCCTTAGAGACGTTCAGAAAGCCAAATAACTTCAGCAAGTGTTAATATATCTGTGAAGTGTTTTTAAACGCAGGCTACTCACACCACTCTCATGTTGTTGTTTGCCTGCAGAGGGATTTCTAACACTTTGGTCCCGTTGATCATCCTCTCCACGCTGGGCGTGGTCACAGTCTTCCCGGTGATGCGGTGGGCCTGGTAGAAGGCGTGCGGTTTCAGCAGCCGCTCGTCGGCCGTCCCGATGAAGACCTGCAGGCCCAGTGGAGCCGTGCCTCGATAACCGTGGAGCTGGTGGGTGCCGCGAAAACAGTAAAAGTAGCTCACTGACAATTTTTTGTTTTTTTTGCGTAACTGAAAAACATCTTCGTACCAGTAAAGCATTCCCTGTGGGGAGGATTTTTCACAAGTGCATTTTTTTTTTTTTAGCTATCAAACGATGACATTTTTTAATCAGATTAATCGCATCGTACAATTTTGATTAATCACGATTAATCGCTTAATTAAAAAGGCTTTTATCAATATTTATTTACCCGCGAAGTTTATTATTATTTATTTATTTATTATTATTGTAAATTTATTATTATTATTTATTTGCTATGAGAAAATCTTCTACATTTTTTGATCCACTGCACACGCTCACCCCCCCCCCCCCTTTTTTTTTTTTTACTAATTTACTCCCAACAACGTAGAACTTTGACAAGACTATTTTTTTTGTATTTTTTTATTTTTTGCATTAAGACAGGACAACAACATTAAAGGGATACTTGAATCATTGAACAATTTTCAGCAGTAAGTAATTTTTCTACTTACTATCGACTGATGATGACATCATCTGTGCCGAGGAAGTAGGCCAATCATGGCTCATCTGTTTTCTGGTTTTGGTCAGTAAACTGAGCCATGATTGGTTGCTCCTTACTTCCTCAGCACAGGTGATGTCATCATCAGTCATAAAGGTATTAAATTGTACATGAAAAATAATGAAGTTACCACATTAATTATAGACATAGTATTAACTTTTTACTGCTGAAAATGGCTCAATGAGTCAAGTATCCCTTTAACAGCTCATTAATTCCTTTGCCAGGCCAGCCAATCAAGATGATTAATTAGGCCATATTTGCATTTGATGTGAACATACCTGCTTGCGTGTTTACGGTCGACTTCATCAAGCCAAATCACGATCATGGGGGACTATGCATTAATTTGAATTTGTATGTCTGTTCGAGATCGTGTCTTGCAGGAAATGCTATTTTGCGCGCACAATCTCGCTTCTGCTTATTCCGAATCAACGGATGGCAGAGACAAGAAGTGAGAGTGACTTTTTTTTCACCCCTTTACTTGTTGCTCGATGTCCAAACATTAAAACCTCCCAAAGATGTTGTATGTATCCAAACACATACCTGGACTTCGGGGTGGCCACCATTTGCCGTCTTGACAGGTCCGCGGCTGCCCTCGGTCTCGTAGTGAGCCCGGTGGTGCGACCTTGGCTGCGACTTCATCACCAGCTCGTACGGACTCGACTGACTGGGCAGCGGCCAATCGAGAGAGGGTAGAGGCGCCAAGGAACGACCTCTTTAAGGAGAAAGAGGAGCGATAAGAGAGGAGATTCTTGACATTCTTTGAAAAAGTGAGATCGGGAAAAAAAAAAAAAAACACACCCAAATCCTCCCAAGTGGACCGGATGAGGAGGCCATGACGTCGGGAGGACACAGAAGCCTCCGGGTCCGACCCTCTCCGGTTCGTGACCCTCCCTGTACATGCAACCTGGCCTTCGGTTTGACACATTTGCACCTTGGAGCGCATCTTGAGATCCGATGATGCTGCTGGTCTGAGCGCGGGACTGCTGCGGGTAGGAGGCGAGCAGGTCGGGGATCGGGCTCGGGCTCCGGGAGCGCTGTTTGACGGGAGTGACCCCCGGGCAAGGGAGCGCCTGGTCGTGGGCGCGCTTGCCTTGCGGCGACACGGAGCGGCAGCGCCGGTTGACGAGCGGTGAGGGCGGGGCTTGGTGCTGAGCCAGGAGGAAGAGCTCATCGGGGAAGCTGGTCGCCAGAGAGGAAGACGTTTGGATACCCTGGAGGAAGGGGCAAAGGTCAACGGCGGACCAGTCGCTGGCACGTGCGCCCCTGTTGGAAGGGGAGATGCACGGCGAGGCTGACGGGGAGAATCCGTCCAGCGGCCAGCCCGTGGAGGAGTTGCTACTAGCGGGGCTGGCGCACTCCCGGTAGGCCGTAAGGGCGTTGGAGGCGGGGCTGTGCTGTAAACCCTGCGGGGTTAGAGAGTCCCCCGACGGAGTGATCTCAATCCTGGGGCTGGGAGCCCGGATGATGCCTAATTGTGTTGTTGCAAGGATCACGGGGTCAAAGGTCAACTCCGATGAGCTTTCTTCAGCTGGGCTGTTCGAGGAGGCGTCCTTAATGAGCGCAGTGTGAGGGTAGACCTCCAGTAGGGTGGGCTGCTCGGCGTCATCTGTCAATACGACACGCAGATTTTACAATTGAACAACTTTGTAGTAAAATGCAGTTCTGGACGTCATAAGCGGGGTCAATTGGGTCATCTAAGATTATCCGATGTCTGTGTGGTGTGTTGCGGCCAGAGGTGGGCAATTGACACAAATTGATTCAGATGTTAATTACTCTATATTATGCAAATTTGGGGTTAAGTAGGTGAATTAGTTTCTTCCCTAATCTTAAAGATATACACACACCATAATATAAAACACATCTACACACAAGCTAATAAATATTCATTGTAGCTGCCATATTTATCTGCACTTTGGTATTCAGTACTGTACGGCATTGGATGGATGCTCACCTGGGATATAGCCAGCACAAAAATCCTCACCGGGTGGATTGTAGAGAAACAAGTCCGAAAAGTCCAATTCTTCCTGACTGATGTCAGTCGCCATCTCCGCACTCTGATCAATGTCTGATGATATTGTTATTTCCTATTAATAATGAAGTTGTCAACGACAAGAGCCGACGATGTGAGATATGTGTTGAGGTGTTCAAGCACTGAACTTCCTGTTACTGCTTCGTGCGTGCGTGCGTGCGTGCGCGTGTGCGCGTGCGTGTACTTTTAATTTTAGTATTTTGATTTGCACATTTCATTGATAGAATTAGTTATTTACTTAGGTTGTTTAAATTGAATTAGCACTTAAACCGAGCGGACGCTTACTTTTTTATTTTTATTTTATTTTTTTAATTAAAAGGTTAACCATTCGACCACTAGAGGGCAACGTTGCTCAATTTCTCCCCACGTTTCACTTTCGTCTGCAGTCCTGTATTCTGAATTTCACGTGGATGGACTCACTTGACACGTTTAACCCCAATTAAGGTGAATAATTCAAAAAATGTCCAATCATCTCTGATATCTAAGTTTTGTCGCATGGTCAAGCACACGGCATAATCATATATGATCATAATGTAGCTATTACATGCGCTGTAATTCAGATGAACGTAGAAAAGCTCTTTTCAGTGGTTCAATTCAAAAAGTAAAACTCCATTCAGATTTATTCGACACAGTTTTCACTTGCCTCACACATCCAACCACTATTGCCCTACTTGCAGATACCCTTATAAGCCAGTTGATTGGCTGATATGCGTCATGTGGGTGGAGTTACAAAGATAATTTTCCATCATAATGACCAAAACATGCAGAATATTTCACGTTTATGTGCTTATCTCAGTGCACATCTCTCATAAGTCAAGCACATCCTCTTCCTTTGCGGCCATTTAATACATCCAAATCTATTCATAATATTGTAAATACTTGATAAAATGTCAGTTTGAAAATCACAAGAACGCTTAGTTGCATTTATTCATGTATTTTATTTCCACGAATAAAATGTCTCCAGTACGTAAAACAATATACATTTAATAGAACAAATAAACATGGGCAAAACATATAGTTTAACATTTAAATACAGAACATAAGATTTAAAGACAGCTGCCTACACTCAATTTGTACACAGTAACTGCTGCGATTTTAGCCATCAACAGTCTTGAGTAATACTTTTAAATAAGTTTGAGGTATTTATGGTGATTACACGTGTAGCAATTGTATATCTTCCTATTTACAGAGCAGCAATAAAGGGAGTCGGTGGGCCAGCAGGGGTCCCATCTTTCCGTTGGAAGAATGCAACAGAACCTGGAAGAGGAATAAGAGGTACGTAATATACAATCACGATCAAATCTGATTCGATAGGAAAGTAGTAATTGGTTTCAGGGAATTCCAACGTGAGCTGTTATTTTCTCACCTCATCTCTTGACGAAAGCCACCGGTAGCTCTCTGTTGGGAATCAACAATCCCGAGTGGATCACGTCCAGCGGCTCCTCGTCCGTCGCCACAATCTCGTAATCTCGGACCAGCTGACGGGAAACAGACGACGAGTCAGTGAATATGTCCGTGGACGCCAAAAAAAACAAGTTGTCCTGAGCAGTTAGGTTGACTTTGGTGTTGTAAGACATTTTACATTGTCGTTTGTTTGTAAAGGGAAGTCATTTGAAAAAAAAATGTCAAACCTCAAGTTCCTAATATTGTGCTCTGAAATGAGCCAAACTAAGATCGGCAAGATGAGGTTTGCTGTTTTTGTTCTCTAATATAGAAATGTTACATTGGCGCCATCTGGTGGCATCTTCGTGCCAAGCAGCTATGTTGAAACGTGGGGAAGGAAGAAGCTTCCTTCCGCCAAATAATAGTAGACAAAGAGTGCTTTGCTTGAAATGATTTTTTGTCTCACTTTACTCACACCGTTGGCATCGATATGGTAGATGAACATTTTTTTATTATTATTATTTGTAGTAAATAATAGTGTAATGTTAGGACCACTTCATGTAAATTAGATTAATTTTCCGATGATCTCACGGCACAGTGGCTGGGTTACTACTAGTGATGTCACGATATCCAAACATCACGATACAAAAGTCACGATATGATGATTATTATGATATTGTGGGGATGTTGGCAACACAAAAAATGTCATAATATTGTTATTGTCATAGTAAAAAAAAAAAAACATACAATATTGTGCTTTTGTACATAACAACAACGGATATAAACAACCTAAATCTCGAATAACACTTAATATTGAGGCACTTATTTGCTAAACATATTAACTCGGTTCACAAGCATATTACGTGCCTTTCATCTGAACATTAACGTGGATTTTAAACATAGAAGGGCCAAATCATGCCTTGTGAAAATTAAACTGTACTAAAAAAAACTAGCCACCAGAGGGTGCTAGAACTGTACAAATGGAAATCAACTTTACTTTTTTTTTTTTTTTTTTAAGAGACGCACTGCTTTTAATATTGTGACATGATGACGACGATATATATTGTGGCAGTTTTAATATCGCGATAATCACAATAGTGCCGTTATCGTTACATCCCTAAAGCCTCGCTTCGGTATGGGCACCGCTTGGGTCTGCTTTTTGATGGGACGGGAATGATGCGAGCGGCTCACCCAGCACAGGGCCAGCTGCAGCTGCAGCTCGGCCAGCCGCCTGCCGATGCACATCCGCTTGCCGATGCCGAAGGGGACGTGGGCGAAGGGGTTGATGGCGCTGTTCTTGCGCAGCCAGCGCTCGGGCTTGAATCGCTTGGCGTCGTCGAAGTACTCCTCGTCAGCGCTAATGGCGTGGCTGCTGATCATCAGAACCGTCTGAAGGGGCGAGACGGAGCGTTAGGGACGAAGATCCAAAACAAGAGCTAAAGAGTCTGTCGTTTTATAGATAATCATTCTTTCACAGATGGATATAGATAAACGACCATTCACGCTCACATTCACACCTCTCGGACAATTTAGAGTCCTTCAAACTGGCCTGACATGAATTGCTTTGAACATGGGAGAAAGACAGAATGGTGGGAGAAAACCGCTGATCTGTATACTGTATATTACCGGATAGCCGATAGGCCAAGCCACAAGGCCGCCATATTACTACTCCCAAGAAACGTTTCTCCGCATACAATCGTGTACTTTGACAGTATCGAAATTGGACGACATTTGAGACAGTACTTAGAAACAGCGTTATTTATGATGTTTTCAATTACAACTTGCCTTAAACTAATCCACTTGTTTTTAGCCATCTCAGAGGGCGGCCATTTTGCCCTGCACTGCCACTTGCTGTCGACTAAAAGTGACTTGACGCTTGCTCAGGGCTCACCAATCACGTCTTAACATGTTTTCTGGGTTTGGTCATGTGACATTTACAAGCTGAGCTGTGTTTGGTCAGTACCGTGACACTGAGAAGCTGTGATGTCATCTTTCAGTTGACAGCAAGTGACAAAATGGCCGCCCTGAGATGGATAGAAACGAGTGGGCTTTGTTGCTTAAAAACCATCTTTGTCATTCATTTCTGTTTTTATGAAGTTCTGAATGTGAAAAAAAAAAATATTGAAAGAATTGTTTATTTTACATTCTCAGCATGACTCCCTATTTGCCTAATAGTTCTGGAATAGAATCGCTGCTCTGTCAGGTGTATGGCGTCTAATCCACTTACTCCTTTGGGAATGGCATAATCTCCCAACACAGTGTCTTTGTCCAGGGTCCTGCTCGTGAACGGAACAGACGGTGATAACCTGTACAATGGAGAAAGAAAAAAAAAAAAAAAAACAATGCATGGGAATTGGGCCTCATGAACGTCTAATGTAGCATGTCTAAGATAAACACAGTCATTTTTTTCCATACAGTGATGGTCCAATAGTTCATACATTCCCCTGGTATTTCCTGTGTGTTTGTATGCGTCATTGTACCTCATGGACTCTTTGAGGCAGGCTTTGAGGTAGGGCATGCTCTTGAGGTGTTCCCCGCACGGCTGCTGGTCGGCGGGCACCACGCTTGTGATCTCGCTCAGCAGTTCCGTCTGGGCGGCGGGGTTACGCGACAGGTTGAAGATAGCCCACAGCATGCTGTTGGCAGTCTGAGACAAAAATGGAGGAGAAAAGGAGAAAAAGAGAGTGAGGCAGACCCCTTTACGACGGGCATTCCGCTGCGGGGTCCTGAAAGGATCAGAAAGATGTTTCAGGTTCCTCAAAAGTTACATTTGTCCTCATATGGGCGCATTTGAGGCACTGTAACTGTAGCACATGTTTGTTTTGGAGCTGAGATGACACAACCCTCTGCCATTTTTGTTTGTTTTTTTTTACAGGAGAGGAAAATAGGCCAAAGGTGAAGCTGTTCTACAGCAATGTTTTGCTACTACTGTAAAGTACACTAGTACATTATTACCCTGTTATATTGCGCTTTCTCTATTTCTGAGATTAAGTTTTGTTTTTTTTTGTTTCTTTTTTTGTGGCGCTTCTTGTGGAAAATTCCTTCTGTATGGTAGAATTTTTATTTTTTTTTTATACAGTGAAGGTAATGTAAATTTTTGTGGCACTTCTCGCGGATTTTTATTTAATTTTTTTTTTAAAAAAAGAAACAGTATACCAAAAAAGATTTTTTTAATTTATTTTTTATTAAAGTGATATTTGACTCAATGATCTATTTTCAGCAGTAACAAGTTAATATTTTGTCTATAATTAATGTGGTAACTGCATTCTTTTTCATGTGCAATTAATACCGTTAAAAAGTATTTTTTCTACTTGCTGTCGACTGATGATGACATCACCTGTGCTGAGGAAGTAGGTTTCGACCAATCATGGCTTGGTGCACTCATCAAACCCAGAAAATAGGTGAGCCATGATTGGTTGTTACCTCCTTCCTCAGCACAGGTGATGTCATCATCAGTCGACAGCAAGTAGGAAAAAATACTTTTTAAAGGTTTTAATTGTACATGAAAAAATAATTCTGGACAAAATATTAACTTTTCACTGCTGAAAATTGTTCAGTGAGTCAAGTATCCCTTTAAGCACACGTTTTCTTATCTGCTTGTGGTCAAGTTGTTATTGTATTGTCTGTGACTTTGAATGTGTATGGCTTGCTTGGTGAGTGACATGGGTGTCAGAAAATGAGTGCTCTTAACTGGCTAACCCTCAGTTAACAAGTTTGTTTTTTGACATTTTTTTTTTCCAATAAAGTGCATTAAATGTGCACCAGCAAGCTACAATACGTTCTAACTAGCGATAGCATGTGCTATGGACTTTGCTAATATTGATAGGTGACCTTGCGCTGGTGATCATAGTGGTTGTTGCAATATTACTCCATATGGAAAATTGCTCCCTCAAATTTTGTAATGAAATTATTTGGATGGAACACTTTATATCGATTCATTACAATCTCCACTCTCAAAAGTCTGCTGTATTCAAAGCACGCCTCCTCTTCTTTTTCATCTGTGTTGTGAAAATGCGTCTCACCGTTTCCACGCCGCCGATCTGCAGCTCAGCGATGGCGGCGTACAGCTCCTTCTTGGACAGGTCGCTGTGGTGCAGGATGTCGCCGATTAAGTCGTCCGGTCCTCCGGGTGCATTCTGCTTCAACTTCTTGTTGATGTAAACTTTGGCTGAGGAGAGAAAACGGGATCTTGCTAAATGGTCAAAATAAGAATTATGCAAAAAATAATTGGAATAGTGTCATTAAGGATGGATTCTCGTACTAGTATTTTAATGCAAGTATAGTGGCCAGGACATTTATTTACGCTATTCCAGGCATTATATTGAGAAAATAGATACACGCCATAACTCAACTTTTCTCTGCTGTGTGCTTTTTGTTGTTGTTGTTGTTTTAAATCTACTTTCTCGATGCTATGTCATAACTGAACTTTTTTTTTTCTGCGTCCCTGTCGACCTCATTGCTGCTGTTACGACAAATATTTGGCAAGTTTGTGCTCTCGTGGGTCACGCAGTTTACTACAACCCTGGCTGTCGTTCACGTAAGTACACACACACGCACACGCGCGCACAAAAAGTGAGCATCCAGTTCATACGCGCTTCGCTTGTCATCTGACTGACGCTAAACTTTGACCAAGTGACGTACACTGCCTGGAAATGCTGCTATGTTTTCATCTTCTTTGTTGAGAGGCACCCATATGGAGTGGGAGGATCGATTATGTTGACCCGGAATATTCAGTAGTAGTATTCAATATTTTATAGACACTTTGACACTTTTATGCTGTAAAAGCTGGCATTTTTTCATTTCAATGTAAAAATTGCACCGGATAAAAGACAGGCGGGAAATTTTCCACTTTTGGGGGCAGTAACAGAGTCGGGATGTCTGTAAAAGCTTTCAAACTGATACAAAGTCAACCTACACATTTTCCACTTTGGTATGTTGTAACAGTTGTTTATAATCTTAACAAATGTGTAATTAAAGCTCATTTGCTCCCAAAAACGTATAAACACGTTTTATTTTAAATGTTTTAATTGTCCCAAAGACGTATTTATACGTTTTTCAATGTTTTTGTTTTGTTTTGTTTTTATGATAGAGCATACTGAAGGCTTTGATGCAGCCTCTCAACTGCAAAGAACGGTTGAAGAAATGGTAGTTATTACACAAATGGCCAGAAGGTGGCAGCAGAGCAAAGGAGATCAACCAAATGTTGAAAAAAAGCTCAATTACTCACGATTCTAAATAGATTTGTGAATAATGATGAAACTTAGCTATATTCTAAGGCTAATTGCTGCAAAATGGAAACAGATAGAAATGTACTTTTTTCCTGACAAAAGAAGAGACTTTAATCTTTCTTTTGGTAGGTTCCTTGTTTTTTTTTTATAGCAATAGAACACAATATTCTGTGGGCCTTTCAAAATCAGTCAAAATCCAGTAAAACAGTCGGGAGCAAAGGGGGTTGCTTCAGTCAAAATGGCGGAGAGTGAATGAGTTAAATACTGCTGGTGCGCTCATTTGATTGCCTTTATGGCGCCATGTCAATTTATGCTAGCATGATATTTAGCCTAGTATGCAAGCTAATATTGATGAGCCTCGTGAAAGTGGTTTAAAAATTTTAATTTCTGAATACAGCCAATTATTTATGGTGAGTTCACTATTGTGTACATTCAAGAAGCCTGCCGTTGATGTTTTATGACCTTCTCCACTTCAAAGGATTTGCTGCCATCTTGTGGTAGATATAAATTCAGTCCCATTTCAAAAAACGAGTTGATTGTGGAACTGTGGCAAAACCAAACCAAAAAAAACGCCTTCCATGAGCGATTTTTGCGGCGTCTCCGCGTGAAAGAGGCGTACCCGTACTGAAGATGCGATCCCAAGCAGCCGTGTGATCCTGCCATGTTTTGGTGTTGAGGCTCTTGTGGAGCTCCACGGGCGTCACCATCATCATGCCAAAGGTGCTCATCATCTGTGAAACGGAAATCCGCTCTTGTTAATCCAATCATCACCTTTGCTGATCACTCTGTTTTGTTTTGTTTTGTCAATACTATCGCCCCCAAACACCCTGCTAACGACCCCCCCCCTCCCCCACCCACCCCCACCTCTTCCATATCTCCCCCTTTTCCACCTTTTTGTGATAGTACATCGATTATTGGTTTGCCCCAGTAACCGGCTTCACTGGCGGCAGTTCAGCTGACCTCGGCTTGGGTGAACCCAACGAACCCGCAGATCAATCATCACACATTCGTGTAGACGTCACGTTCTTGTGTTAAAGTGTCAATAAAAGCCGCAATATGGTCGCTGTATTATAGACGATGGACAATACTGCCACCTACAGGCCTTCACTGAGTCACCTTTATAGTCCGATGAAACACATTTGGAAGACGACTTGTCATAAAGATGGAAAATCAGAAAGTGCTTTAATGCGGGTGATTTCAATTTAGTTGAGCTTTTGCCATTTTGAACACTACATTAATCTGCTCAGAAATTCAAGAGAATAACAGCAGTTTTATTTTGGTTTTGGTTTTTGGAGGAAACTAAAGCACGGTTGAAGTTCGCTCTATAGTGATCATCAAAACAATGCATACATTAATGCCGCATATCGTGCATATATTTAGTGCTTGTTAAGCTTAATAAAGTCACCATGCGAGTCATGAAAAACTTTAATGTGGACGCTTTCAATTTTAATTTAGATCAAGAATGTGCAATTTCAAACGGACTAAAGCACTTTTTTGGGGGGGTTCAGGATGCAAGTAAATGGCTTAAATTTCATCTTCAAAATGATGTGCTCTTCAATTTTTTTTGTCCACATTCAGAAAATTCATAAACGATCATTTACGATTAAAGAGCTTTTTTTTTTTTTTTTTTTTTACAAAAATAAAAGTGATTTTGGTATGAACCTTGTGCTTGTCTAATACTTTTAGTTTGTGCATTTAAACCACAAACTGCACTTCCATTTTTATAAATTCAAGACAAATGGGTGAGAACATGCATTTGGTTTTGGCAAATTCAAGAGTGCGCTGCGCTCACCGTTTTGATGGCAGTGATGAATTTCATGGCCTCCTCGTCGACCTTTTCTTGCAACAGACCAAAACGCTTGTCGTAGAGTATCAGACAAATGGCTTAAATGAGACAACAATGACATTTATTTTCAGGTTCCATTTTGCTGTAGTAGAAGTAAATCAAGTCACTCATTTGTATAAAGTGTACTGCCATATAGTAATCATCAACATTTAGATGAAACTTACTCTCAAAAGACCATTTATTGAGTTCGAAGTTCAAGTCTTCAATCTTGCCATCCATGTTGATTTTTCCAATTCTGCTCACAAATTCTGCCATCACCTATTGTAATGTTTTCCAGTTAAAAGTGGAAAAAAAAAAAAAATCATTTCAGCATGTTCCTATTGGTGCCTTACCTGGTTGATTTTGCCGTCCAGCTTCGCCACCTCTGTTGGCTTCATCAGCTTCTGCTGGAAGACGCTCCTCACCCTCTGCCAGTCTTTTCCTTCACTGAATTATTTAAAAAAAAAAAAGAAAAAGAAAAAAGAAAATGTTGGTCACCCTCCAGGTCAGTCAGAACGATCGAGATTCGAAAGTGAAAACTCCCCCCCCCCCCCCCCCCCCCCCCATGTGGAGGTCGACTTACAGGATGAGGAGCCCGTACGCCTCGTCCCGCAGGTCCCTGTAGGCTTTCCACGGTTTGATCTCGAGCCTCTGCGGGTGCGCGCCTTCCTTGCGGTAGAGCGCCTCCAGCAGGCCGGGAGCGCCGATGTGCACCGACTCGAAGGAGCCCAGCTTCATGCGGAAGATTTTGCCGAACTTTTTATGGTAATCCACCTTGAGAGCGAAAAAACAACAAAAAACGTTAGACCAAATGAAACGTAAACAACATGAATTGGAGCGTACCAGAGCTTCGTGTTGTCTGGCGAGCCCTCCTTTAAACAGGAGCTCCACCAGGCTGCCGACAAGAGGCCAGTTGGTGGGTCCGGGAATGGCATCCAGGTTGTGCGCCCCCGAGAAGGAGGAGGAGGAGGCGGCGGCGTGGGGGCACCGCGCAGCTGCCTCCACAGCATCCTTCTCCTCCAGGACGCACACCGACGATGTGGGCTTGAAATGCTGCAGCCCGACGGACTTCTTCCTCAGCAGCTCCACGATTTGCGGCACTTTTTGGATCTGCGCCCTCATCCTCCTCCTGATGGGTTGGAACGCGCAGCTTTATTTCTTTCCTTATACTTTATTTTTTATTTTTATTTTTTTATTTCCCCCCCTCTCAGAGTCTTAGCTCGCTTTCCTGGAAGTGTCACCGCCACATATATACGCCGAGTGGGTTTATTCCGGCCCGCCAGCGAGCCAATCAGGAGCCGGTGCGCCACGGTGTGGCCGCCGAGCCCACCATTCATTTATGTTGAGAGGATCGTATGGCCTCAGATAGACCACGGAAGTGCCCCCTAGCGACCCCCGCGACACCCACGCACCCCCTACTCCTCCCCTGTTTGGCTCAACACGAGCCACCGTCGAGGTGACGCGGTTCGCGTGGACCGATGCGCGCGCATGCGTGCACCCATCCGGGAGAAACGAAACTTTGGCACGGATACATGTTACTAGTACTACACGCACTCGTAACGCACCGGGGGCAAATATTTGCGCCTGTGAGGAGAACGTAGTGCTTTTCCTGTGTTTGTTCAATGGGGATTTTAAAAGATTTTGTGAAGATTTGAAAATGATTTGGACACATTAGTTATGGAATGCCATTTGGACATTTATTCAATATAGCCGATACTTGATATTCTGCTAGTTTGCTTTTTGTTCTGACTTGTGAGACAATACAACATACTAGTTGAAGAACTTGGTGACCCAGTGGCGGTCCTAGTTTGAATGCCCCCCCCCAAAAAAAAGGCAACTCTCTCACCCACTACAAGATAAAGTGTATCATTACTGTAATACAATGGAAAACAATATGACACATTGTCTCATGCACACACTTCTCACATAGCGGAACTCAAGATGCGTTATATTACCAATATTATTGACATTGTGGTGATACAATGCATATGCCACATAGCAAACTTGTGGTTCAGTACCCGGTGGATTAAACGATCTGCATATTTTTAAATATATATTTTTACTGTTTTTTTTTTTTTGAGAGCCAACCTATGCTGTTCGTGTAGTATTCTATGAGTCCGGACTTACGTGCAGCTCCTGTACTTTATCCAGGATGTAATCCACTGGAGTCCTTTCATGCTTTTTAAGGCTGCTTTAATTACTAACAAAACAAGTAGAAAATAAATATACATACCAAAAGAACAGTAGGAGAAATGTCTCCGCAGCTCAACACTGTCCGACTGGAGCCTCATTTCCCACGATGCCCAAGATCAAAGCCTTTTGCTGGACTCAATGTATCATAAAGAATAAAAAAACAAACAAAAAAAAAACAAAAAACATAACTACTATGGAGCTTTTCTTGAAAAACACTTAATGGTGCAGTACATTCATAATAACTGTTTTTTGGTTAAAAAAGCTAATATATACTATATATAATATACAACATGATACATTGGAAGAAAATGGTGACAATGCATCACAAAAGAATACTAAATTAGAGCGATTGCCAGTAAAAATACTGCCATTCAAAGCTCGTCTATATGCTGCAGTAGAAAATGATAGTTTGCTGTATCAATATTTTGTACACCAAATGCACATTAGTCAAAGGTATCAAGTATCAATGACACATTTATTTGAAAAAAAAAAAATTAATAGTTTATTCATCTTACAAAAGTGGTTTTAGTACACACATTTTAAGTGTTAAAGTTGACAGAAAGTTTGTTCACATAAGAATTTAGTGATGTAAATGAGCAGGAAATTAACATTTTCCGGATGTTTGGAAAAAAAAAAAAGTCTTTCTTCATGGCAAAATAGTGGTTTTACTCCAATATTTGTGAAAATGTTTTGAATTTTTTTAAATAGAAATATATCACATTTGATAAGTAGGATTGTACTTATCAACACATTTCTGGTCACCATAAGACTTCATATACTGATTTTCTTTGTGATTTATCCCCAACATCTTTTGTGTGCATTACAAACAGTAAAAAAAAAAAAAAAGAAAGAAAGAAAGAAAAAGGTTTAAAGACAGACGTTATAAAGACAGAACATTGTAAAAAGCAAACGCTTGCTCTGTTATTCCTCTTTATGAGCCAAGCGGGCAAAATGAGCCCCGGTAGCCTGTTAGGCAACTCGTCTCCAGAACTTCCCTGTCCTGAACCCGATGTAACTCTGGCAAAGTCACGGACAGCTGGCACACGGCGAGGGCCCCCCGAGTCGCGCAGAATCAAAAAACATGTTTTCTCGGCCTGTTCTGCGGAGGCAAACACAAACTGCGCAATAGCCTTGGCGCTGACCTTGAGCGCAATGAGTGACTAATGAGGCTTTTATCTCAGTAAATGTGTGTTCCTGTTTTTATCAAAACACCAACTGTTTTTGTCAGATGCTCGGATTGTGCAATTACACCCCCCTCGTGCCCCCACCAAAATGTTCCCGAGCGGAACCTTTGGTGGTACACACGTGGACCTGTGTTGTGAATGACAACTAAAGCATGCATTAAGGACGTACCCGAATTTTATGTTTTTATTTAATTTAAGTCACCATTAGCTTTGTTATTTTAGCAATGCTATATGTAAATCTTTTCACAATTAGCACATGTACTGTAGGCTACTTCCTGTATTGTAAAAGCTCCGATTCACCACTAGGAAACAAATACCCTTCCACATCCTTTTTACCAATGTAGAACAATTGAGCAAACATGATAAATAGTGTGAATAACGATTTTAGCCTCTTCGCTACATCAACAGATTGAATGTGTGATGTGTCAGCTGAAAGATATTACATGTGTTAATTCAATCAATCAATCAATCAATCAATCAATCAACTTTATTTATATAGCACCTTTCATACATTCAAAATGCAACTCAAAGTGCTGGACATCCATAGTACAATAAAAGGTATAAAAAAAACTAAAAAAAATTAAAAAAAACTTGGCGGGGCACAGAAGTACCCTGTAAGGAAAGGCACCCAGGAGGAGTTCATCCACAATGAGATGGATGAAGACCAGACATCCCTCTCACTGTGGAGGCTCCCCCACCAGGAAACACTGGAGCTAAACGTTTAATAACTACCTAATTGCTTGGAAGTGGGACAGAATGTGACTAATGTACATTTCAATATGAAAGTTGATTAACAAATTAGATGTGGTGGAAATTTTAGACATAGTTAACCGTGATCATTGAGGGACTTGGTAGTTAATTGACTTGACTGTTGTTCGGATGAATGGCAGGGATGTGCTCTGTTTTGATGGTGAAATTGATTTAGAGCTAATGTTAGCTCACATTGAGCTCCTCCACCTATTGACGCTTCACAAGCACATTACGTTCCCCTTCATCTGACAATTAGCACAGATTTTAGACATAGAAGGCCAAAACATCTCTAATGAAAATTAAATTGCACTAATAAACTAGCCACCAGAGGGTGCTAGAACTGCACAGATGCAAACCAACCTGACTTTTTAAACAGATGTTCCCTTTAAATATTGTGAACATGACGACGACGATATCGTGGCAGTTTTAATATCACGATATCACGATGTTGCCCTTATCGTTACATCCCTAATAACCTGAGGCAACTCCAAATCAGAGACCATGATCCTTAAGTCACAACAGGGTTGAGGAAAGCGATCCTGCCCCGAGTGAAGGAGTTCAAGTATCTTGGGGTCTTGTTCATGAGAGTCGTGATTGACAGGCGGATTGGTGCAACGTCTGCAGTCATTCAATCTATAATCGGTCTGTTGTTAGGAAGAAGGAGCGAAGGCGAAGCTCTCGATTTACTCGTCGATCTACTGGTGATTTTAGAGGTTTTTGTTTTACTTTTACTCCCGCTTTGAAAACAGATATATATGTTCTTTCTACTCCTTACTTTTTCAACCTCAACTGATGCCTTAAAAAAAGACGGAAAAATGTAATCCACGGTTAATTGATGAACTGATGGATTGAAATTCTTGGGACGGTAAAAGCAGCGACAACAGTGACGTCGAGGACCGTGACTCAAATGTTTGTTCAAAAATGTGCTTTCGATGATGACTTTGATCATTTTTGATTGAACCCTGCCGTGTTGCTGTCTCCGCAGATGAGCGCCGGGGGCCGATAGGCGGGATGACAAGTGATAGCGCTTCCAGATAGGAGGGCCTGCTGACCCCCTCAGGCACGCAAACCTGATGACTCCAAACCGTGTCCAAATTGACTGACAGGTCAGTGAGTTCGCTTATTTGAAGCTGCTATGAGGTGCTGGAGGGCAGCAGGGAGATATTGGGCGGGTTACGCATGCGCATTTCTCATTCATGTCCGGAAAGCACAAGCACATTCGCGCCGCGCTTGTGGCAAAATGGCGCCGAAGCCACGGGGCAGGCGATCAGCCGGCTTGTTGTTCTCACTGCTGACCGAGTATGTGAGGTACCCCTCTAAGCTCCAAAGCCCACCCCTTTTAAAAAGTCAGAATGAAAATATTTACAACAGACCAGCAGCAGCAGTGAAGTAATGCAAAGAGCTCCGCCTTCCTCCCCGCTAGCGTCTTACACAACGCGTCCTCTTTACGCTCCCTACGTGCCACTAAAACCACGCTCATAAACATGTTGTTGGATTTCTTGATGGCGTCTTATCTCTTGTATCTCCATGAGATGGTGCGCCTAACGCTGTAGCGGCTGAGTGCGTACCGCCGAGGGGGTGACTGAGGTGAAGCGCAGATGCAGAGTTCACTGAGAGTACAGTTACAGAGCTCTGTGAACCACGTGAACCGAAGGTGCGTTTACTTCCGCGGCAGTCGACTAAAAACAACTTTTGACGGACAACCTTGTCAAAAAAAAAAAATCCACGTTCAGACGGACCTGCAAAAACAACCGCTGCACAATGCATGCCAGGCCACTAGTTGGCGATGTCTTCCGCTTGGCCTCTTGGGTTTTCCTGAATAACTTTTTGGCATACTTGTTGCGTTTAGAATTTGACATATTCTCCCAAGTGTTGGGCCTTTCAGGAAAAATGGCTAAAAGCAAGATCCAAAACAATAACCTTTTTTTTTCTTTAGAAATTAAACATGAAGAGCTAAAACAGCAGTTTTCTATTTTTTCCTAAATTAAAAATAGCAAAACCAACATCAAATATGACAATTTATTCCGCTGCGAAGATGAACATCTGAATCTGCATTTTTTTTTATTCTTCTGAAAAAAGAAAGGGAAAAAAAATCAATCTGAACACATTTTTATATTTATTTTTTTCTGTCAAAAACAATCAAAATCAACATCCAAAACAACACAGTTTTTGCGGATTAAAGCAATGAAAATAATATATATATATTTTCTCTTTTTCTTACTTAAAAATAACAAATAAATGGCAAGGCAATGTTTTTTTTGCTTTCTTTTTTTCCAAATAAAATGTCAAAGAAAATGTCAACAAAAAACTTTTCTCCATTAAAATCTATGAAAATGAAAATCTAAAACAAATATATTTTCCCAAATAAAAGACAACGTCACTATAGACGAGCATGATTGCCATTTTTCCCCTGCTAAATTCTGAGAAAACGGATAGTCAACACAAAACATTAATTAAATAGATTTTCTGTTAAAAACAGGAAAAAATTGACTTTTTTTTTTTTTTTTTTTACTCCATTTAAAAATGGTGAAAATTAACATCTTAAAAACACCAACTAACAACTACACCTTTTTCCTCGGTTAAAAACAAAAAAAAAAAAACGTGTACATATACATTAAAAAATGTGGAAACTAAGTATCTAAAAAAAAAAAAAAAAAATTGTATTTCTTTTTGCAATGTAAAACTGCTGAAACCTAATAAACATCCAAAACATCAGTTTGTGAATGACACAATGGAACTGCTAAAATAACAGTCAACTAACTTTTCATTTGAAACCTTGTTGCTTTATTTCCTTGCAAAACTAT
The DNA here is from genome assembly GCF_051991245.1 of Festucalex cinctus. Classification (NCBI taxonomy): domain Eukaryota; kingdom Metazoa; phylum Chordata; class Actinopteri; order Syngnathiformes; family Syngnathidae; genus Festucalex; species Festucalex cinctus. The sequence continues at coordinate 27,065,298 of NC_135418.1, read as the reverse complement.
TGTGAAGTTTTAATAACTATTAAATAAACTCGAGAGTATTTCCACCATCACCGTTTGATCAATGCGACGCTGTTCCACCTTTGACACTTTCTCTTTGGCCCTGACGGAGCGTTAAAATTCTCGACATGCGGTCACCAAATGTAAAAGAAGAAAACAGCCATAGATTATTGACATTGTATAGAAAGGAGGTCGTTTCTAATTATGGAGACATTGGCTCCAGCTAAAAGGAGAACTCCACGAACCTGCTGACCCCTTGCGATCACCCTCGGACTCCGGATCTGTGTCAGGCTTCCCTGGACGGAAGAGGACCAGGTGCCTTTTTTTTTTGCAGCAACAGGCAGACCTTGGAGGGAGGTGTCAGACTGTGAGCCATTTCATATGTAGCATTGGCTTAACCCCCCCCCCCCCCCAAAAAAAAAACAAAACAAAACAAAAAAAACATCCATTCAACGTGGGGGAGGACTATGGAGGACCAAAACTGCCCAAATTAAAAATAAATTTAAAAAATGACAAAATAAATGACTAAATAAATAAATAAATGTTAGAGCAGAGCATTTTTATTTGTTTATTATTATTTATTTCTATTTGTATATTTATTTTTTTATTTATTTCAACTTTTATGAGAATTTTTTGAATTTTTATTTTTGTATTTATTTTTATTTATTTATTTAGGGATATTGGTGTTTTTATTTCCATTTGTATATTGTTTACACTATTTATTGTTTATTTATTTATTTATTTTTTAGTTTTGGCGGTTTTGGTCCTGCTTATTCAACATGGGGAGAACATGCAAATCTCATACAGGAACCGCAAATCGTAAATCTGTGAGGCAAGACACGCTAACCACTAGTCCACCGTGCTGCCCTCGTATAAACCTATCAAACCTAACAACTCCAAAATAAACACCACGTGACGTGAGGTGAAGTTCCCCCCCTCGTCCGTTATGTCACCTTTGCCACAGCGGCCGCTGTCAACTCGTCGATGACATCGTTGGCGCACTTGGCTACGCTACGACCTGAGCCGGCGGGGTGAATTTGTCAACGTTTTGACCCCCGGATACACAGCATGTACTCCCGCGGCCTCCTTCTGTCAACTCATCGCCCTGCTGCCTTATCTTATCACGATAAACACAAGTCCCTTTGATGGATGTCAGCGTGCACCCGTCTGCTGTTGGACCTGCAACTGTTGGCCATTCACGGGCGGGAATCAATCAACTGACACCTCATCCTGAAATCTTGAAACCAAAACATGGCGGGGCACAGAAGAACCCTGTGAGGAAAGGCACCCACGACGATTTCATCCATACTGAGAGGGATGAAGCCCAACCATTACAACCACCAAATGTGAGTATGGCCTAAATAACACCACCCACACAGATAAATATGTAGGTTAAAAAAAATGTTTTAGGATACAGTGAGACTAACCACATTGAGGGGGCAAATAAATGTAGCCAAGCACTCTTATGTCTTAGAATCTCAGAGGGCCGGAGTCCTGCAGGTTTGGGATGTTTCTGATTCCAATCAACAGGATCATTATCAGGCTTATGCAGAGCTTGCCTGATGAGCTGATCACATATCAGCTGTGTTGGAGGAGGGGAAACAATAAAAAACCTGCAGGACTCTGGCCCTCGACGACCAAGTTTGCCTATCCCTGTTAGATGTCCAAACTGCGGCCCAGGAAACATTTGCGGCTCGCTGGCCATTTTTAGCGGCCCGTGGCATAAACTAAAAATAAATTTTAGCAAGATGCCATTAACTCATTCACTCCCAGGACATTTTCACTGTTTTACTGGATTCTGACTGAGTTTGCACGGCCCATAGAATATTGTGTCCTATTGCTATAAAAACATGGAATTTACCAAAAGAGAGATTAAAGTCTCTTCTTTCATCAGGAAAAAAAAGTATTTCTGTTTCCATTTTGCATCAGTTAGCATTAGAATATGACTAAGTTTCATCATTGTTCACAAATCTGTTTAAAATAGCGGGGAAAAGAGCTTTTTGATCTCTTATACTCTGATGCCATCTGCTGGCAGTTTTTGTAATAACTACCATTGCTTCAAGCATTCTCTTCAGTTTAGAGGCTGCATCAAAGCCAAAACGTATTAATACCTCTTTGGGAGTATGGTGATATTTAAAATAGAACGTATTTATACGTTTTTGGGAGTAAATGAGTTAAAGACAAAAACAGTTAAAAAAAAAAAAAGACTTAAAAAAAAGACTTCCAGAACAAAAATGGTTTTCTCCACTTTTTGCATTTCTGGATCATAGAATTTAATTTTTAATTTTAATTTTTTCCAAAACCTTGTTTATGTAACTGAAAATCACAATACTCGAAAGTGGGTCTTTTAAATGAAAACAAACGTGTGAGAGTGGCCAATATATCCACAACAGACACTTCAAGCATTATTGAGGTTCTTTGTGGTGGTCTCGCACCCCTTTTCGCCGTCCCCCCTTGGGCGACACTGAGGGTAAGTAAGGTTGAGCAGAGGTTAAGCATGGCAGGAAATGGCTGCTTGGGGCCAATGCTGGGAACACACGCACTCGTACACTCACTCTTCCTGGAAAACGTGTTGCATCTGATTCATAAAGTGAGAGTGAGCAAACAGGAGAGCCCCAAAAGGAGGGGGGGAGGCGGGGGCTTTTCAGGAACAGTCCCAACGACTCGAAATCCGCTCATCGGCTGAAAAACATTCCTGAGCCTATAGTAGCGCGCTCGGGTTTCACTACTGACGTAGTAAACACCAGAGCCGAGGAACTCGGAAGCTGTCAAAACAAGCGTGTCGGGACAATGCGGAGGCTCGAATAAATCTCCCGCTAGCATCCAGAGGCCGCCAGTGGAAAAGTGTGTGTGAGGTATCCGCATGTGGGCCAGTACATTAGGGAAGTTGTACTTACTGTATCACAACAACAACATCATTTGTCCTCCTGCTCCATGTTGTCAGCAGATGAAGTTGACTCGCCTGTTCTTTTGCCTTCAAATCAGTTCATAAACAAGATGATGAAGCCGATGAAGCATCCGATTGATGACGAATCGCAAAATGCCATTGCAGTTTAAAGCAACCCTGACTGCATTGCAGTGTTAATTTTGAAAAGAAATTTTAATTGTGGGAATGCTGAAGCGTTCCCACATGTTATTGTGATTTTTATTCTCCACACTTTTTTTTTGCCGCGTAACAACTCCCACATAATACTTCCAATTCACACTGTTCAAATTTCAACTCGCTGCAAAAATTGACGCCTCTCGGGGTATATAATTCCACATTATTTACAGTACTCGCACAATTTAACGATAAAAATCAACTTTTCCCCATTCATTTTCATTCTACGTACGTCACTTCGTACTAAATGCGTTGCGACGTAAATAAAGTTTTGACAAAATATATTAAACTCGAAATGATTTTTCGTCATGTTTATAACAGCCAAATGAATCATATAGCGCAAACTTGTCATTTACATTCAGGTTTCCTTTTCAAGACTTGTTTCGACGGGACTGCGGTCTGAGGAGCTCGACGCGCGGGAGGCATCGTGGCTTGTTTTTTTCCTCCAAACCATGCGACCATGTGGTAAAGTTTAGGGCGCCATGTTAATCGCGCTTCATGCTCGTAAACAGGAAACAAAACAGTCCTTAACTGACTCGGGCTCAGGTGCGTTACGTCAAGCGTGACCGCTCCATGTTGTCCAATCTACGGTAGTTAGCAAAAATCTACACACCGATGGTAAAATGCCAACATTTGTTATATATATTAAAAAAAAAATAAGACCAAGATAAATTGCTTTAAACCGGTTTCAACTGTTAATGTGACCTAAAACGTGTACAACACCATTGAAAAAAAATAAATAAATAATCAACCATAAATGACACACTGTTCGGGCTGCACATACATTGTATGATGCAATGCGCACACGCTGTAAGTGTGTGGTGGGGTGAGTGGGTTGATAAGGGGCATCACTTTCCATCTTGTTGGCACAGGGGAGGTCGACCGGTGCATGTTTTTGAGCTCATTCACTCATTTACCCACACCGCAATCAACCCTTTAACCCCCTCACACGCACACACATTTGTATATCTTTAAAGTCACTTCCTGACTGTTTTCCTCATTTTCGCGACTGGGACTTGTTCCCCCACAAAAATGAGTATGTAAACAACTTCATGTCCCCACAACATAAGGAATACCTGGTACACACACACACGTACGCACCGAGGTTGCAGGAGTTCATAATAGGGTAGAAAGGACCCCTCTGAACTCTCCGTATTGGCTTCTTTCCAAGGAATATCTCATCTCGGAAGCTCACAACAGCGGGAGTCTTCGTGCCCTTCTTAAGCCTCCCGACATACACACACGTGTTTAAAAAAAACAAAAAAAGAAACAGTGAATTTAACACAAATTCCAAAACCAGCGAGGGGACTGTTAAGTGCACTGAACATATTTTTTAATGTCTCACTTTTTTTGATCAGGCCTCAAATGACCCCCGTGCGGTGCCGGCTCCAGACAGACAGATGTGGTAACGAGCGTCCCGATGGAGGCGGAGGAGGACGTTGGAAACACGACGCGAAGACGATAGGGGAAAAACAAGGATGTGGCGGCGAGAAAAGAAAAGAACGCAACGGGAACGGTACGGCCTTGCACACAGAAAGTCATGGATGGGTCATAACATAACATGAACCGTTCCTGAACTTGCACAATCCTTACTGTGAGATCAGGAATGTGTAAAAAAAAACAACAACTTCAATTAGTAGGCAACATCCATTGGAATTTTCTTCCTTTCATAAAAAGAAGACAAACAATTGATGTTGTACTTTCTCAAAAAGAAACCTTAGGCTGGTATATTATTATTATTATTATTATTATTATTATTATTATTATTATTATTATTATTATTATTATTATTGTTGTTGTTGTTGTTGTTGTTGTTGTTGTTGTTGTTGTTGTTGTTGTTGTTGTTATTATTATTATTATTATTATTATTATTATTATTATTATTATTACAAGTTCTGTTTACACTTCGTCACCAAAAAAAAAGAAAGAAAAAAAGTCATTCATGAATGTTGCACATTGATAAAAAGAAAAAAACTAGAGATGTTTGATACCTTCAATCCATTTTCTGAACCGCTTATTCCAAGGGTTGTGGGGGGTGCTGGAGCCTATCTCAGCTGGCTTTGGGCAGTAGGCGGGGGACACCCTGGACTGGTTGCCAGCCAATCGCAGGGCACACAGAGACGAACAACCATCCTTACTCACAAGCACACCTAGGGACAATTCGGAGCGCCCAATTAACCTGCCATGCATGTCTTTGGAATGTGGGAGGAGACCGGAGTACCCGGAGAAGACCCACGCGGGCACGGGGAGAACATGCAAACTCCACCAAGGAAGGCCGGAGCCTGGACTCGAACCGGAGTCCTCAGTACTGGGAGGCAGACGTGCTAACCACTCAAACACCATGCCACCCCCTCACAATGTTTGTGGGGGCTGCTGGAGCCTATCTCAGCTGGTTCTGGGCAGTAGGCGTGGTACACCGTGGACTGATTGCCAGCCAATTGCAGAGCAATGTTTGATACCAGTTTTTTTTTTTTTTTTTTTTTTCAGACTGATACCAGTACTCAACACTTTAGCAGTCACCAATTTCACACCAAGTACCTTCTTTCTTCTAATTTCACGCAGAAATACCTTGAAATAAGTCTGGTATCTGCCCACTATCGATACCTGATCTCGGTACTCACACATCCCCATAAAAAACAAACAATTAACCATTTATATATATTGTAAAATATGTGCCCTGCGATTGGCTGGCAACCAGTCCAGGGTGTCCCCCGCCTACTGCCCAGAGCCAGCTGAGATAGGCGCCAGCACCCCCCGCGACCCTTGTGAGGAATCAGCGATCAAGAAAATGGATGGATATATATTGTAAAATATTCATTTTTGTGTTTTAATGGCATTATTAATTTCCTTATGAGAACTTTCCTAAAAAAAAAAAAAAAAAAGAAATGTCGCACTTTCCTAAAATGAAAAGATTTAAGCGGTTGTAATAGAATATTTATTTGGGTATTTCGTTTGCATTTTTCAATTTGCTATAAAATTATTGGGGATGGGCGATTACCAATACCAGTTATCAGTATCGGCCTGATATCAAGGTATTGGTACTCGCGACGGGTACTGACACCAATATCGGAAATTGACATAGTTTCATGCAATTTTAAGGTCAAATTATATATGGGGATATAAAGTATAGGCCATTAAAATGATTTGTTATTGTTTTTTGGGGGGGAATTTTGTGTATCAAAAGTACTAGTGGCATGCGTATTTGGTATTGGTATTTGGGACTACTCTCAGAGTAGAGTATTAATACTGGTATCTGTCTGGAAAAAAAAAAAAAAGTGGTGTCAAACATCCCTACAAACTACTGAAGTTCCACTTTACTAAAATTAAAAAGAAAAAATTTACAGTGCGATATGTTGTCGAACATTTCGTTTTATTTTCGGTGTTATTTGCGTCGTTCATTTCCTAATAACGACTTTGCCCTAATTGGATACGATTTAAGCTGCTGTTTATTTTTGGATATTAGTGTTTTGTCTTTTTCTCAACCTTATAGTGCTAATTTGAGGTGGTTTTTTTTGTTTTGTGTGTGTGTTTTTTTTTGACAATTCATGCACTGCTAGCTTTCGTTTTGTTTCTTCACTGTATTGGGAACCAAACTGTGACCTTAAAATAAACCAGTTTCAAACCTTAAAACAAACCAAAAAAAAAAAAAAAAAAAAAAGGAGGGACACTTGTTTTTCCTTATGTGGTTGAGAAAAAAAACAAAAACGACTGCAGCCCACATGGAACATTTGTCCCTTGTTAACCTCACTTGCGAATATGGATTGGATTAAACGCTTCCACTGGTAATAAATTAGCAAAAAAATAATTGGCTGCATCTGGACACTTTAGCATCCGTTTCCACGTGCATTTACAACTGGCGTGTTAGCTTTTTTATGCACACACTTGGACCCGTATCCCCGCATGCGCTCCATTATTGTACGTTAGGCTTTCCATTTGTTATCGTTACTTGGCTGCCAAACTTTTTTTTGCCTTTTCGTCGTAAATCATCGCATTTTTCTCTCTGACTCACCGGCGCAGCACGTTCAACGTATGCACACGCTTTCCCAGAAATGAGTGTAAACCAATGTCATGTGCTCAGTAAACATGCACGCTGGTGTGTGTGTGTGTGTGTGGGCGGGAGAAGACATTTAAGCCTGTAATGAAGCAGGTTAGCAAAAAAACAAAAACAAAACAAAACATAACAATGATTAAAGAAAAAGAAGAAACGATACATGAAAGGAAATACTGGTTGCCGCCACTTAACACTACTTATGATAAGGGTTCCCTTATGTTTTGGGGGGTGTAAATTGTAGGTTAAGAATGATGTTATACATATAATATTAATGCTATTGCCAATTTAAGTATTAAGTAGTCTTTTTGAAGCAGATAACAGTTTCTGCACAACACATTATTAAGTGAACCCATACAGTTGGACCCAATGACTCAACTTCTGAGAAGTGAGCATAGTTTTTATGCATTAAAAATAGCTTGTTGGGGGGAAAAAAATGAAAGAATGAGTTAATCAAATTGTATTTGTAGTTGACCTGAAATAGCTTATCAGGATAATGCTCATTGAGATTTGTCAAATGTCGCTTTTCAGACTTTTTTTTTTTTTTTTTCTTCGACTTGCAAACAAAAATTGGAGATATGAGCGTCTGTATATGGTGGCAGTGAACTCAACTCACAACAAGCATCAGTTTGGCAGAAAGTGAACAATTCTTTAAATAAATCAATCAATAAAAAGGCTTAAAACTTTTTATTGCCACTCAATTGAGGTTTATAGTACAACTAGTCATTAAACAAAGAGAATTTTACTTCAACAACCGCATAACTTTACCTTAAAGGTCTGCCGGTTTCACTCAGGAAAAGGGACTTTCTAAATACGGGATTTTAACCAACAATCTACTTCTTAATTTACAGATCTGGGCTTCTGTTAATGTCTGGTGGTGATTTTGTCCTAAACTGGTGTCAAAAACACAGGTGCTATTAAAGTTTATTTTAGTTCACTAAAACTAACGAAAAAACTCAAATTCAAAAGAACAATTTCGTTAACAAAATAAAATAGAAACAAAGATGCTTTTTTAAAAAAAAGAAAACTAACTGAAACTACATTTTATGTTTACAAAACTAACTAAAATAAAACAAACAAAATAAAAAATATTGCACACAAGTAATACACATAAAAAACAACAACTAAAAACTAAAACTAATACTGAAACTAACTAAACTAAAACTAAGCATTTATTAAAGAACTAAAACTAATAAAAAACTAACAGAACCACCCTGAAAACTAATTAAAACTAAACTAAATAAAAAAAATAAAAAAAAACTCAAAACTAAATAAAAAATAAAATGAAAAATTCCAAAACTATAACCCTACTGCCATATGACAAATAAATTGGTTTATATACTGTAGCATTTTTCTAAATATGCAAAAGCACAAATAAATTATTTGTACAATTTTTAGGACTAAACAAAATTTCTCTTCATAACGTGGCCCTTGCGTCCTTCTGATTTTTCTGTATGTGGCCCTCAAATGAAAAAGTTTGGACATCCCTGTACTTCTAGTATGAGTAAGCAAGGTGAGTTTCATGTCCATAGTGCTTTCCTAGGGGGTGCTGTTTCAAGCAGCCCGCTGCCTGAAAAGTGTGATGTTTTTGCATCCACGCCGTACGATTGTCGGAGGGCAACGGGGCCGAAAAGCGACTGACCTCCCCACGCATGTTATTACACGTCGATGAGGTCGCCCATCTGATCATTAACTCACTATGTAACCATTTGCGTGCGCGTGCGTGCGTGTGTCTCTTCTCCAAATGCTGTTTTTTTGCCACTGTCTTTTCATTGGACCCCATTGATTTCTCCCTGAAGCGCCTCCTCAAGGCCCGCTTGCCAAAGGACTCTGCTCTGCACTTTGTGGCCGTAAACTTGTTGTGCTCGCTTTTTCGACCTGGAAAACACGCACGCACGCACATGCGGCCTCTGATCGGGAATCCGCGTCAATGTAAAAAAAAAAAAAAAAAAAAGCTTGTTAAAACAGCAGGGCGCAGTCGCTCCTCATAATGCATCACTGACATTTTATTGGGTGGTGAATATTATTTCAGTATTTTCAGTATAAGTCACCCCAGAACTGCTCCCCAAAGAGAACTGGTAAAAGAAAGGCCTCTTAATGGCCTCTGCTGGGCTCGAAAATCAGCCTCTGGATTTAATTGCTATCATTTTGCGTCCATTTGTAGTAGAAGCAGGAGAGCTTTAAGCTCGAAACTCTTTGATCCTCTTTGATCAATTCAAGCCTCATAGGAAGTGTTGACGACAAATGGTCATCGTATTAATAAACGTGGGGTCGTATGTGCCATGCGTTACATTGTGCAGGAGGTCAAAACGTTTGTGGTAGTTGCTCGAGTGGAGGCTCAAAATACTTGTCTTTCGACAGTCGTCCCTAAATGCGCCTACCATCAGCTATACCGACGGTCAGCAAGCTTACCTGTCAAAAAGAGCTTTTTAAGGCCAAATAAATAACAGAACCGCAAAAAAATTGAACATTATGATGAATGAAACAGTGTGTTAGTCTAATCTACTGAGAGACAGTTATAATTACAGCTGCAAAACAACAGAAAAATATGCAGCAGAAAATATAGATTTATTTTCTTCTACCTTTCATCTTCTGCTTTGGGATTTTTTTCTGCCTTTTTTCCTAGCAATTTTCAGATTATTATTATTTTTTTTTTGGGTCACAATTTTGTGGACATTTGATGGTAATTTTTGTGATTTCTCCTTTTGTTTTTTGGGCATTTTATAGTTGTATTTTAAACGTTACATTTTCTGCCTTTAAAAAAAAAAAATCAAACTTCTGACTTTTTTTTTTTGGTTCTAAAGACATTTGATGATAATTTTGACATTTTATGGTTACTTTTTGAACATTTTCTTTTCTGTCTTTTTTTAATTTTTTTATTGTTAAACTCTTAACATTTTGGCAATTTCATTAAATTTTATGGGAATTTTCTGCTTTTCCTCTTCCTTTTTGGATATTTTCTAGTCACTTTATTGAAATTTTTAGGTCATTAAAAACAACTTTCATCAACCTTCTTTTTCTGACAACTAAAAGAAATGTGGTCTTTAACTATTCTATTCTATTATACTATTTAAAGAATATTTTATCTAAAAAGAAAATAAATAAATATGTAAAAATAATTTCTAGTATTTTTTAGGGGGAGATACACAAGGAGCCCACAGGAGAGGGATTAAAGAGCCACATGTGACTCCAGAGCTGCTGTTTGCAGACCCCTGACCTATACTAAATGAGTCTATGTTGGTCTCATCAGACCACAGCAAATGATTCTATTAATCAATGTGCTTCAGCAAACAATTTTTTTAGACTTTCTTGTGTATCTTCTGTAAAAGAGGGATTCCTTCTGGGATCATAATAGTCATAAAGAACAGTTTGGTGCCATGTGTGGCGTATGGACTCCCCACTCCTTCAACTGCACCACTACTCGTATATCAATTTTGCAAAGACAACCTTTAGCTATAATCCTGAGCACAACTTCTTTAGTCAACCATAGTGATGATCCATATCGTGATAGTGCCCCATAGGTAGATGTTTATAGGTCGGTAGGTGGGCGTTGACAATTAAAAAAAAAAGAAAAAAAAAGCATGTGACATTTGGCCATCCAATCCAAACAAAGGAACCTAAATTTGTGAAATGTGGATGACTCCAATCCAAAAATGATGCTGTTTGATCCGTCAACTCCGGGTTCAATAAATTCCAAAGTAGCGCCGTGATGTCGATGCACTTGACCGATGCTGTGTCGCCAATTAGCATCCTTTTGGAGAAAGCCGAGATCCATTCGGGGGTGCGCTTTCCCTTGTAACACCCCCCCCCCCAAGGAGATGCACATCTGTTTGTCATGAAAGCGAGTCTTGTCTGTCAACATGACCAGATCACGTAAATATTAACACCACTTGGCAGATTCTCCACTGTGTGTTTTTGTGTGTTCTTGGCCACCTGTCCTCCGTTTTTGTGCAATCGTCGGTCCTCTGCCAGTACAACTAGTAGCATATTGTGAAACGACTTCAGACACGTGGACGCCCATTTGCGGGTGGAACAACTTTCACATTTATGGCCTTCCAAAAATGTCATATGAGGTTTCCTGATGTCATTTAGAAAGACTTGTGCATGTGTTTTTTGTTTTTTTTTATGACGACTTTCTGGTTACAGCTACTGTACTCCAATTCCTGTGCAGATACAGTAATGTAGGTTTCAAGTAGTAATTTAGGTACAGCAGGTTGGTAAGAAGTTTGTTAGAAGGTTAAAATGGAAGGCACAGTAGGTCAATTGTGTGCTTTTGTTGGTGGATATGTGGATATAGTGTTCATATTCACAAGTAGGGAGGTAGATGTAGTAGGTTGGCAGGTAGAATGTGATAGGTGAATAACGTAGGTCAGCAGTCCAGACTAACATTTTTATTTATTTTTTTAATTTTATCTAGGAGCACAGTAGCCCCTAACTTCCGGACTTGCAAAGTAATTTTTCACATTTCACTTGAACATTTTCACTGTATTATTGATAAATACAATACTTAACATTGTTGTCCATTCACATTTTATTGTGGAAATTTTGACACAATGTAAATAAACCCTAGGGCAGTTTATTTTTACTTCCCCCGTTAAAAAGATGTCATTTTATTTTCAATCGCATTGTTTAAGTTATTGGTCACATTCATATTTTATCCATAAAACAGGGGTGTCACAATTAGTGTGTTAATTTTGAGTTAATTTAAAGTTCCTTTAACGCAATTAGTGACCGCCCCTTACTTGTAAAGCCTGTACTGGTTGAATTCCAGTCGCAACGCAGCAGACATGTCCACGTCAAAATTTAGCAGTAATAAATTTAATATAAATGCACATATTTGTGGAGACTGGGGTCTTGTTGTATTTTACAATTTTAAAACTGTGCAGAATTTCGCAGGTTACTTCTTGTTAAAGATTAGATAGCTCTTAATATGAAAAAAAAAAATGCACTGAGCTGTCACCAACGTCTTACAAATGCAATTATGCCATCTAGTGGCAGAAAATTGACCAACACAAATCAATATCACATTCGGGTTTTTACTGTACAGTAAACCTTTTTAATTGTAACTCCATTTTATGAATTATTGTGGAAATATTGTATCAATGACTTAAAGATGCAGCCATATTTTTATTAGTTTAACATTTTTCCCCCACCTTTCTGTTAACATCGTATGAAAACTTGGAAAAAAAATATTTTATTGTATATTTAAGACAGTTGTGGCATCCTACCATGCCTGCGCTAGCTCTTAACTGTCCTACTGTGGTGCCCTCGTCCTCTCAAATGCCTGACACAGATTCGGCGACAGCATCTTATTTGGCTTGAACCCAAAGCGCCCTTTTTTTTTTTTTTTTTGAACCACACACAACAACAACACGGCCAAGTGAGCCAAGTGTTATAACACAGGCCACGCAGGAGTAACTTTACTTTTCTTTGCTTTCCCAATCACACTATTTGCTTTGGAATGAAGCCAAGTGTCATTCACCTGAAATGTGTGTAGCGATTAAATCAAAACAAGTGTCATGTGTCGCTTTTGTGCGCACGCGTTTGCCAAGATGTGTGCGAGTGAGTGTGTTTTGTCCCGAAAAGATGAAAGGGGAAGTTAATGAAATCGCTCACGAAAAACAAGTTAGATCACACATAAGCGCTGGACATTTTGTTATCTGTACACGCTAATGTGACATACAGTAGTAAAAGGTGTTCATTTAAATGTATACAGTACATCATAATAAAATTGTAGGTTACTTTTTGGCTGAAAGATAATATTGTGTTAATAAACTGTACTGCAGGGGACTCCAAGTCTGGTCATCGAGAGGCCCGCCCTTATTCATCCTGTGTTTTCCATGTTTCCCTCCTCCAACACACCTCAATCAAATGATCAGCTCATCAGCAGTGCAGAAGGCTGGTAACTATCCTGATCATTTGATTCAAGTGTGTTTGATCAGGGAGACATTTAAAACAGGTAGTGGCTCTCGACTCGAGGACCGGACATGCTGTAATGTGCTGGTACTGTACCTCGGTCCTTGTTAGGAAGCCTTTAGCGCCATCCAGTGGATTACTGAAAGAAAAGCACTTCAATCATCAGTCAATTGTCTTTACAATAAACAGTTACAGCAGTAAACAATGACATTTTACATGTACGAACACTGAAACATCCCAAATAAAATTATACAAAAATATCATACGCCACACAGGCAGAAATATTTAATAGAGTTTTGTTTTTCCCCCCATACAAAGGCTAATTGAAGAAATATAAAGCTTGATTTTGTTCGTGAAAGCAAAAAACGGATGGAGTTGTTCTCATAAATGTATACTTGTTTAGGTAGAATTTCGCCAATATGATAAATAAATGAATCAGAAACATACGTACACGATTGTTTTCACAAAAATACTTCGACCAGAACGTTTTTACATGTGGACTTTACCAAAATAAGTGAACCATAGTTGCAGTTGAGTCAGAGCAAAAGCTCACCTCAATGTCTTTCTTAAATTAAACCATCCATATTGTAACGTCAACGTTCCACCAAAGTCCTGTGACGTCAACGCGTCTGACAAATGCGAGATGGTGTTAAATGGCGGCCCCTGGCGTACTGTAGGTGTAATACGAATGAGGGTTGGCGTTTCATTTAAATTACTGTTAAAAAAAAAAAAAAGTACAAAAATCCGGAAAAAAACAAAAACAAAAACTTAACATAAATATGTCAGCCGTTGAAAGTTTTAAGCAATTCATCACAATTTTCGGTGCAGTTCCTACCTTGTTTTCCATGGTAAAGTGTCCCTAATGTTGTGTCTCAACATCCTTCGGCTTCACGCTGGCAGGGCTGATGTGGTTGCATAGCAACGCCGACTTCGCCGACGTTGAGCGTTAGTCAAAACGTGTCCAAAATCTTCCCGCAACCATTACATAGCGTAATCGCATCATATAGTGTGCTCTCGCGTGCGTTGCAATCGCATCGTCAATAAAGAGCATCCCGACGTGCGATTGTGGGTCAAGCTCGAGTCGGCGTTAGGACCCGGATGGCTCGCTAGACAGCCAGCAGACACCGGTTGATGACTCGGTCCGCCGTGCATCTTCTCACCTGACGAGGACCGAACCTTCTCACGGGGGGGGTCCCTCACACGCCGAGCGGTCCGAACGCATCCAGGGCGAGGAGCGAAAAGAACAAAGAAAAGAAAAACGAAAAAAAAAACAAAAAAACCTGCCGCTCCACGACCCCCAGCGTCGCCTCGTCAGCCATGAGCCAGAGGTTCACCGTCTCCAAGAGCGACAACGTCGGGCTCCCCGCGGACATCCAGGGGGAAGTGAACCTCATCTTCGAGGGCGACAAGCAAGCGAGCGGAGCCGAAGCGGAGGACGATGCGGCCGGGGCCGAAGGAGCCGAACCGGCGGCGACCGAGGCGACGGAGGCGTGGACGTCCACTGTGGTGACGCTGAAAGGTAGAAACACACGCACGGCTACACGCTACATGCTAGCACAGATGTGTGACAGGAATGTGGAATGGACCACATAAAGGTCACCGTCTGGCCGATGAGAAATAACATTTTTCATGAAAAATGATATACACTATTCTCTCCCTGCTACATTTGTTACTGCTGCTGCATTGCTTGGCATTTTTTTTTTTGCTTTCAAATGCATGATGAGTAAACACGTGTTGGTTTAAATGACTCAATCCCGTTTATGTAGACAAATACGTTTATTATTATTATTATTATTATTATTATTATTAGAACATACGGGCATTTCTGATATTCATTATGATATCTGCAATGCAAATGCTTTTACACGTTGAAAACAGCGTATTGTCTTTGTCTAGCATGCAAACCAGGCAGATTGTTATACTAGTCAAATGACATCTCATCACATTTTGAAATGAAAATAATCATCACAAATCAAATTGCAACAATTCAAAGTCTAATGCTGTTTCAATGAGAGGAGATGCTTCCTTTCACCGAGTAAAACCGCCATCGTATCTTGTGACGTAAACTCGGAATTGTCAATAATCTGTACCGGCCCCACTTGTACTCCTTTCTGGTGTGTGTGTGTTTTGTTAGGCCACCAGGGGGTAATGAAAAAAAGACGAGTTTCACAACTAAAGTGATTTAATCACAGACTTGCATATGAATGGACTGTCAATGCCGCTTACCCGCTGTTGGGAGAAGTGAAGCCACTGGCGGCCATCTTATATTGCCATTCACTGAGGCCGCCAACTTGAATCCATCCATCCATCCAAGTCTGTGGATTAAATTAAGCTGCAGTGTTAT
The DNA here is from genome assembly GCF_051991245.1 of Festucalex cinctus. Classification (NCBI taxonomy): domain Eukaryota; kingdom Metazoa; phylum Chordata; class Actinopteri; order Syngnathiformes; family Syngnathidae; genus Festucalex; species Festucalex cinctus. The sequence goes on along the minus strand of NC_135418.1, from coordinate 27,049,893 downwards.
TGGTCATTTTTTTTGCCCTAGGATAAATAATTTATCCTCCTGAGTATTACTGTGCTGTTTCACAATTTGAGTTCAAATGCTGCATCTGTCACCTAAACACCACAACACTGATGCGATTCATTAGCCTGTCTATGGCATTTTACATTGTGTTGACTTTCCCAATGCTGTTATGTGGTTCTTTCAAATACATAACATGCAATTATCACTGTTTGTTTCTCTGAGAGTTTTCTGTCGCATTAACTGTTAGTACCTCAGATTTTTGACCACAAGTCAAAGCAAAAAAATTATTATTATTATTATTGTTATTGTTATTGTTATTACTATTCAGAAATAGAATGCAATTTTGGTGCAGAGTGCATCTCAGGTGCAAACACAAACATGTATCAACAACTTCTTTAAGTTGCCAGACGCTGTTAACTAATTCTACTCTTTGCATCCAACAAAACTCAATACAGCTCTGCTTACCTTGTGCAAAGTCACCACAGGCTAATTAAACCATATACTCTAAAAGAAGGGCTTGCTAAGGTTGTTTAATTTCACATTTGATGTGTGGGCAGGCACTTCACGGAGCCAATTATTTGTGGACCAATAATAAGTTTCCTACAAAACCGTATGTCTTGTTTAACGCAGCTCTTGTATTGGCTCTCTTGTGGTCGTGGTAAATGTACGCTATGCCACTTCCTACTAATGGAAGATCTCAGTAGCCTACTAGCTCATGATGCGATGCATATCGTATCGATCGAAACGAGCCATTATTTGGCTTTGCAGTAAACAAAGTCATTTTCCTGCTCTGCGTCTCGGCTCCGTCGCCGCCAAACGCGCAGCCGTAATACATTAAGAGTTGAAAGGCTCCCCCGAATTCCCATCAACGTTGGCAGAGATTAGCATACAAAACGAGCAGCCATTCCCAGGCAGTCAAGTGCAAGCGGGCGCCTCTCTGCAAATGAATCAATGCGTTTCAGAAGGAGGCTTTTACATTTAATGACATTTAAGATTAGGCGGGCGGATTCCCATTAACGCAGCTTTAGTTTTTTGTTTCCCCCCCCCCCTTCAATTCTCTGTGCGGAAAGTATTGAAGCGGCGGGCTTCCATTTTGTGTCCATGAGAAGGCACTCGTGCAATTTAGGTCACATTGCAAACTGTTGCATAAAGAATTAACTCATTCACTCCCAGCCATTTCCATGTTCTATTGCTATAAAAACATGGAACCTACCAAAAGAAAAACGTGCCTCTTCTTTCAGCAGAGAAAACAAAAAACAAAACAAAAAATGAGTTGATCTCTTATACTTTGCTGCCACCTGCTGGCCGTTTTTTTTGTTGTTGTTGTAATAATTACCATCGCTTTAAGCGACCACTTCAGGTCAGTAACTGCATCAAAGCCTTCATACAAAGACTCTAGCAAACAAAAACATTTAACAAAACGTATAAATACGTTTTTGGGAGTGAATGAGTTAAACTCAAGGAAAATGTAACAAAAAAACAACACTTGCTGAGAATAGCAGAAAACACAAGAAATTGACACTCACACATAATCCCCAAACACTTTATTAATATCAATTCAAACTCATCTTACATTATCCTTAAATAAAGGCTTTCAGGTGATTTGATTTTTAAAAAAGAAAAAAAAGAAAAAAAGATCCACAATCCCAGATCATGCCTTCAAACATTCAGCTGTAATGCCATCGGCTCCTGGCATGCCATTCAAAAAATTTCACAGGAATTTTCTAGTATTAACTAACATCGATTTTGATATCACCCTCTTCAAGATGGTCTCTAGTATCAGACAGTTTAGAATGGAGTCTACGTTGCAGTGTGAATTGTCTGCTTAAGGAAACCCTAAATCTACAAGACTTTATGATCTCCAGTGCTGCTGAATTAACAGCACGATAATTTATGCTACTTCAGCATCTCAGCTTTTTTTTTTTTTTTTTTTCCACTTGCCAATCATCCATCACGGCACGGCTCTGGATAGAACCATAAGAGCTCTGCTGGTCCTTAGCAAGTTAGAAACAAATCTCTCCAGCTCGGTTTATATTGAGAGATGAGGGGAGTGCTTTATTTGAAGGACTTCTTTTTTTTTTTTCTTTTTTTTCCCCCGCTTTGCTTTCACTTGATGACGGCGCTGCATCTCATTGTCAACTTTGCGGGTTGCTGTGGCGACACAACACTTCTCCCATCAGGGCAGTCTCACACATGTTCTTGCAAAGACAGTCAAGCGCGGTACACGCATATCGCAATCGGACCGAACGTAAACATTTTTTCCACTCTTTCGATCTAAATCAGCAAAACGCCAGATTATCTCCCGCCTCTAAAATGTTCTCAGGAAAGTATTGAGTGTGCTACCAATGATTTAATTCTTTCGATCAGCTCAGGAAACAGTCATGGCCAAATGTAGTAAATATTAAACCCGTTGAATAACTACGATCGCAAATCTGACACAGGGATTGGTGAGTCACTGGACTCAAATGAAACTATACGACTAGTAGTAGTTATCAGTTAAGCTAACAGTTACCCCCAAGTCCTATTGTTTCTTTGTATGTTCTGGAAGCCTGGATGCTGCACAGGCTCTTAAAAAGGAGGTGCCCACGTAATGACGTAATGAATACTGTAGCATTGTGCGTTGATTGCTGAGATGCAAATGATATGAATACAGATATGCAAAACTTATTGTTGAGAATACATCGATCAAACCCAAATGTCTGTTACAGGCCCAGAAGCAACCAGCAGTCAATGTGAAACCCTTGCAGCAATCAAAGTCTCTTTCATCGGTGATCGGAGTACAACCAAGCTAGATGCTAATGCTAACAGACTAAGTTTGATCACGTCAATGAACAGCAAGCTAATTGATATGTACCGCTATTGAGACCACCTGATTAATGGCTAAATGGCTAACTAATGGTTAGATTACACAAAGGTAAGAAAAGTTAGCAAATCAGTGAACTTCAGGTGGCCCAACACAATCACGTGGTAGCACCGGGCTATTGTTCATGTCAAACTTTGATTAACTCATTCACTCGCAGCCATTTTCACAGAAGCAGTCCCGTTCGCTCCCGGCTGTTTTACCGGATTTTGACTGTTTTTGCAAGGCCCACAGAATATTGTGTTCAATTGCTATAAAAGCATGGAACCTACCAAAAGAAAGATTAAAGTCTCTTCTTTCATCAGGAAAAAAAGTATGTTTCTTTCCGTTTTGCAGCAATTAGCATTAGAAGAGAGCTAAGTTTCATCAGTTTTCACAAATCTATTTAAAATTGTAAGTAATTGAGCTTTTTTTTTCTACATGGCCCTGGTTGACCTCCTTTGCTCTGCTGCCACCTGCTGGCCTTTTGTGTAATAACTACCATTTCTGCAGTTGAGAGGGTGCATCAAAGCCTTCTGTATGCTCTAGCATAAAAAAAACAAAAAACAAAAAAACGTATAAATACGTCTTTGGGACACTTAGAACATAAAAAATCGTATTTATACGCTATTGGGAGTAAATGAGTTAAGAGTGAATCATGTGTGGTTTGTACCGCTCACCTATTCAAAATCATCAGTATGTGTTTACCATTTTTAGAGCAGATTGGTGGTTGGCAGTCTAAACACACCCCACACCACATGGCAATCACTCAGGATAATCTTGCAAAGATATCCGACAATCAGGGGCCTTGCTCAATTTGATCGCAAGGGAGTGTGCACTTGTGTGTGCACTTATCTTAAATCACATTTGAGTGTGTGAAATCTCTTCAGTGTGCCAATGACATTCCGGCGTTTTAGCACGAGGTTCTTCTTTCCCTGATTTTGTTTCCATTGATTCGCACCGAGATGTGAGCAAGCGAGTCTCGTCTGACCGCCAAGCGCGCCCCCTCCATCTGCCCTCCTTCTCCATTCTCGCTCCCTCACTCTCTAATGCCTTTGACCTTGAAGTGGCGTCAAATATATCTTTGCCGGGCCGAGCGCACGGCGCCATCGATGTGTCGAAAATGGGCCAAGTGCCCCGCTCGTAACAGAATTAGGGGCAGTCTGCGTTATATCCGGCATCTGAAAAGTGTAAAATAAGTACTGTGTAAGTGTTTAGTGGTGTTTGTCTTATTGGAGGGGCAAAAGAGCATTGAAAAAAAACAACATATTCAATTCTCGATATCTAAAGTCGATGGTTCCAAAAGTTCAATCATGTGAGATTTTATTGTACCGTATTTTCCGCACTATAAGGCGCACCTAAAAGCCTTCAATTTTTTCAAACGCTGACCAATGCGCCTTATAATCCAGTGCGCCTTATATATGGATTAATATTGAGCCGCAACAGGTCTCGCCGTCAATACGTTATCGGTGACCCTGCACGATCGGCAGAAGATCCCGCCATCTTGGATCGCTTGCTAATACTAATACTTTACCTCAGAGAAAATAATAAAACAGCTGTTTATTCATTTTGGGAGTGAATGGAGTTGTCAGAAAGCTGGTTTGTAATCTATTAATAAAGTTTGACTGACCTATCTGACTGTTTAGTTGACGTTCCCTTTAGCGCAGCACCATCTAATGGATGCCTAACGTAACCCCAGCCTCTACTGTAGCGCCTTTATATATGGAAAAAGTTTGAAAATATGTCATTCATTGAAGGTGCGCCTTTATAATGCGGAAAATACGGTCAATTTCTTGAGACTCGATTTAGCTCAGTGGGTGTCTAATGTGCACAATTGCGATATACTTGTACAACTTGGCAGAGTAAAGAGAAACAAATATGCATGGAATCTTTATCTTTGGATTGAGAGTGGTTTGTCCAATTTGTACCCTTGATTTATGAGCAAAATGTGAAAAATAAGCACTACAGATTATAAAGGCACAAAATCAGATTCGGCCTCCTGAAACTGCAGTGGATAATATCCAGCCTAGAAGACGGGTTCTGACGCTTAATGAATACATTAAAATTCATATATGGCATAAATGTACAAGAGACATTTAAAAAAACGCAAATGTGATTCATTCAGTTTAATTGCAAGTGCATTTAAAAAAAAAAGACAACAGGAGGCGCTGGTGTTCCTCACTCCGATCCAAGGCTGCTGCAGGCAACTGCTGTCAGAATCATGTCGTGAAAAAAAACTCATGTGAGAGAGGAGGAGAGAGAGAGAGAGCGAGCGAGATCAGAAGACCAGTAAATTACACAACCGTCTGCATTGTGTGCGTGTGATGGAAGGTGCGTGCTAAGCATATGGCTGAGCGAACAGCGTGTGCGTGCGTGTGTGTAAAAGAGACAGCGAGAGGAATAATGGGAAAGGGTAGCAGTCGAAGAGGGGGAGTAAATCCAGAAATCCTCGTGTGTGTGTTATGTAACGATGCATGCTGGGGGTTTAATGGGGGAGGTGTGTGCATGCATGTAGTATGTAGCTCATGCATGTCTGTGCATGCTGTGGCTCAGGAGAAAATAGAAAATGACAAAAAACTCTTCTTGCGGCGGTGGGGCCGCAAGGCGAGGCCTCGGAGACGCTAACAAGTCGGGGAGGAGGTCGGTGGAGCACGTCGTCCATCTTGCAAGCCCCTCACCATCCTTCACGGGTCAGTGCGTCCACTCACTCGGGGACGCCAAGGCCTGTTCTGTCGTCAGTCCTGAACCTTTAAAACGCACACCATGAACTCAAGAAGGAAGGTCAGCATTGGAAATCAGAGGCTGTTGAAATGGTGGCCTTCTCTGCTGGCCTGAACACTATCAGAAGCATCGACTTACATTTATAACGTGTGTGACGAAAACCGATCTGAATCGGAAAATTGCTTTTTGATATGAAAGATGCGAGTCATGGACACCCGACGTATTGGGACATTGGAGAGACACCCCAAATACATATACAATATATGAACAAAACTGTGTCCTCGCCCACCTGGATGTTATCTCCTTCAAGCTCGGGTCCTCTACCACAGGCTTGGGACCTTCAGGGTTCTGTGCAGGATGTTGCTCCTGGTATCTGCTGGAGCCATTCACCCAGTTTGGGTTTTCGTGCTCTCAGTGCCCCGATCACGACTGGGACCTTCCTTCCATCAGTTCTTAGTATTTCTCCAGCTTTTCATGTTCCTCTTTCTGGATGTTGCTATCATTTGGGCTTGTTACATCTGTCACGACTGCTTTCTTCTGATGCTTATCCACCACTACTATGTCAGATTGGTTAGCTATCACCCATTTGTCCATCTGGATCTGGAAGTGCCATAGGATCTTGGCCTGGATGTTCTCAAACCCCTTCGGAGGTGTCTGCCATCTCGATTCTGGGAGTTCTTGTCGACATTTGGTACAGATGTTCCTGTACACTACGTGTGTCAAGATCCGGTCCTCGAGGGCCTGAGTCCTGCATGTTTTCAAGGTTTCACTTCCCCTGCACACCTGACTCAATGAACAGGATCATTATCAGGCTCCTACAGAGCTTGCTGATGATCTTAAATATGAATCAGCTGTGTTGAACCTGGAACAACTCTAAAACACGCAGGACAGGCCGTCGAGGACCGGACACCACTGCTGTACACTATTCCTGCTACTGGGTCGTGCTGCTCCATGTAGGCCTTGTCAGCATCTTAAACCCTCCTCTGAATTGCTGCACTGTCCTTGCAGCTTTTTTTGCACAGCCTGCATCCTGTCTGAAGTTGCACACCCCGGCCTGGATTGGTCTTGTGTTTAGGGTTTTTGACCTCCTCAATTTGTCAGTGGCACATGTCATGCAGGGGCGTGTCTTTCCATGAAAGCCCATCTGGCTCCTTCTCCGTATTGGGCTTCTGTTGCTTGAGGCATCCCTGGGGGACATCTTGATGTCTTCTTGGAGGCCTGTTGTTTCCTCCTGGATTGTGCCCGTGATGCTCAGTAGTCCACAGCCACCCTTGTTCCGCTTTGTGTACAGCCTTAGAATGCTGGACTTGGGGTGGAATCCTCCAGAAATTGTAAGGAGCTTTCTCGTCTTGATATCAGTGGCTTGCATCCCTTCCAGTTGGCCAGGGTATTATTTGAGTCGAACCAAATCGAATCGTTCCACTTTAAACATATGCGATTGTCTTTTATTGGAGAGATGCACATCCCTACCAAAATTCAATATTTGTTCCCAACAGTCTATTCTCTTCATTTCTTGGTTTCTTTATGGCCTTTATATGTTGCCACGTCGACCAAATAAATGTCAACAAGTTAATTTTACCTTCTACCATTTAGTGGAAGAGCATCTACTTGTTGATGAACATTATTTGTCATCAATAACTTATCCTTTTTCAGACCAATTAAGTGACACTGGGTCATTTCTCGTGGCACACCTGATGATCTCTCACCGGCAGTGGGTTGGAAATCACTGCATTAAAGTCATTGTGATGTCTAGTACAAGTTCATTACTTTGGCCTTTTGGCCACCGGACGTTTAGGGAGCCTCGCGACAGATGTTCTGAGCCTCTATTGAGCCATGACAGGCTATTCATCTCCCGCCTTTGTGTGCCGCTCAGCTGTCTCCCCTTTTCCCTCTCAGGTCTGCGTGACCTTTCTCTTTATCTCTCACTGACCAAAAGTGGAGGCACCGCCGTTGACAATGAGCGCTTGAAGGAGGCCCTCTAACCGGCCTCTTTTCTGTCCTGCGGTCATTTATTCGTTGGCCGGGAAAGCTGCGGACGTGACAACTCTGGCTGGGGGCGCTCGCCATTAATATTTGTCGTCATTCTTAAAGTATGAGGCTGTTTCAACTGAGTCTCTTCGGGATGGGCGGCGTAACGCTAGTTGGCAGGATCACTTTGTTAATGTCGGATGGAGAGGCTACGGTAGCAGGAGATGAAGGTCATCTGGTGCAAATAATGATGAAAATAACTTTATTCATGTATTGCCTTTAAAATGAGATGTCCATAAAATTGATGGATGAATGTTTAAGAAGTTCTTTGACAGTGCAGAATAGCATACATGTAACGAGCGCTTCAGATATGGCGTCATTTGAGTGGAGTGAAAAAAAAATGGACCAATTAAAGTACGGTAAATCTGAAAAAAATCATCAGATTCTTTTCCGTATTTTACTGATTTTTTTAATTTATTTATTTATTTTTTTTACACATGAATGCATTACAGCATAAGATAGAAACATATAAAAAAGAAAGCAAAACCTAAAGGACAAAGTGTTGCAAAACAGACAAATGTTCTATTCATATATGTCATATTCATATTCATCTCATAATTCATATCTTATGTTGGACCAAACATTGTTCATTCATTATATACTGTATATTTCCTATTTAATTACCTGATTAATTGATTATCTTAATTATATTGTGAAAAATGCAGGAATCGGCATCTGCCTAAAATAAAAAACAAACAAACAAACAAAAAACCTATATCGGTCGGTATGAAATGCACAGAAGTTTCTGACTCACAAGCGAGATACCGACATGTTGATTCCGAGCCGCCTTCTCCCTCCCCTCTGCCAGCCCAAACGTCAGTTTGTAGATTGATGGCAGCTGCACGCACGTACGTCATCTCACCCTGTGTTTGCCTCCCCTGCATGATACCTTTTCTTTTTTTCTTGGTACAAGTAACCCCCTCCCCACCCCCTCCATTTTATCTGTATTTTACCCGGTCTTTCGTCTCGAGCGTTCCTTGCCGTCTCGCTTACCCACCCCCTCACTCCTTTCAACCTCGCTCCCCTCGGTTTTGGTGCATTGCAGTGGCTCCATCGCCACGTTGGAAGACACAACAGCCTCGCCGAACGAGGTCTCCCCTTCTCCCTCTGTATCACTTTCTCTCGCTCCCTCTCTCCCTCAAGCTCGCAGGCAAACGCTCTCTCGGTCGCTTATTTTAGACCACCGATTTTTCTCGGCTCGCTCTCTCCCTTGCTGTCTCGTTCCCTCTCGAGGCTTATCGGGAGCCAGAGACAAAGCCGTGAGAATGAGCCCAACGGTCGGCGCGACCATTTCCATTTCACAAAAAAAAGCTGCGCTGGATTCGGAAAGGGGTATAAGAGGCGCAGAGATGCAATCCCCTGCCCCTCGCTCCATGCTGCAGCCTGCTTTCTTTTCCTACTTATCAAGCAAGTCAACTGTCCTAGATTTCCACGTACGTGGACGTCCGTCGTACCTCAATCGACTCCCGTCGATGCCACGAGTCTGCATCGATTAACCGTGTTTGATGAAGAGTCCTGTATTCTCAGCTGGACCGCGTGTGGATTTCAGGATCACACGGTGTTCCTATTGGGCCTCTTGTCCTAATTTGCCCGAGATCAAAAAAGCAACGGGGTGTAGTAAGACAAAGGAGGTCACAAACACCTGCTGATGCTGCAGTATGGTGCCACACTATTTTGCATAGTGCACGACTCCTCAATTAAAAAGGTGCGGATGCTTTAACAGTACAGGGACCTTATCACACAAATTAATGTGTGGCAATCACTGTCCTTACTTCCACTAACAATGTAAATGTTAAAAATCTACTAATATAGTCGATAGGGATGTAACGATATCCAAACATCACGATACGATATCACGATATTAAGGTCACGATACGATAATTATCACAATATTGTGGGGGCCTTGGCAATATTAAAAAAGATCACAATATTGTAAAAAAGAGAGATCATCCTAAAAAACATAACATAACAGCAATGCATATAAACCACCTATAATCTCTAATAATAATATTGAGGCACTTACTTGCTAATGCAAGCACACATTGATCGCTTCACAAGCAAATTAGGTTCCCCGTCATCTGACAATTAGCATAGATTTTAAAAATAGAAGGCCAAAACATCCCTAATGAAAATTAAATTGCAGTAATAAACTAGCCACTAGAGGGTGCTAGAACTGCACAAATGGAATTCATCAACTTTTTTTAACAAATGTGTTCCTTTTAAATATTGTGAACATGATGACGACGATATTGTGGCAGTGTTAATATCGCGCTATCACGATATTGCCCGATATCGTGACATCGCTAATAGTCGATGTGCATCTGTATAGGATGGTGCCTTGTTCAAGATCCGGACGGGAGTCCACTGTCAGCATACAACTATGTATCTTTCTGACTGTATTTACTAATAGCAATTTATGTCCATAATGGTCCTATGATCCAGCTCTTAAGCAATTGAAGCTGTCAAATATTATACATACCATCGCGTAACGATTTGCGCGTGGCGCCGAGTTCTCATTTAAATCGCCTCAGTCCCGTCTGCCCTTTTAATCTTTACATTCCCGACTTTGTCAGGGATGATGAAGTCGCGGATTTATCGCCGTCGCTCTCTCTAAGTGCCTTTTGTGTTTGAGCCAAAGTTTAATATCTACATGAGAAGCCGCCAGAAGTTCAGTGCATCAAATTCTCACGAATGGCACGTCCGCAATGGAGTCAGGTTCATGTATGAAGACCTTTCAGAGAGTCAAACTGACGTACATCACTCCATGTTGTTTATGTTTACTCATGTTTCTGTTGTAATGGCGAAACTGCAGGATTGAAGTTGTTTACATCCCACATTTTCCCACATTCCTCTTTTTTTTTTTTACATAGAGCCAATCGAAGTACAATATTTTGCATCCTGCAAGAAGATCCTTAGATGATGTTCGGGCCACAGTCTGCTGTACAACATGAGCAAGTCATAAGTCTATGTTGTGGTCAGACTGATCGCGAGCTGAATGTATCTAGAAGTACATTTTCTATCGTCAATGCAGTTTGCACTTCCATGTGTGAATGCGTCCCGGGCGGCACGGGTGAAGCATTTGAAGCAGAAGTTGTGCCTATTTGGCCCATTCGCTGTGGCTTGCAAATGGCGCCACATCGCCGACAGCCAATCGGTGTTGAGAATGTAGAATGTGATGCAATACTTCTCGTTCGGTCTGAACACAGCATAAGCCTTCAAGTTGCAAGCAAGTCCCAACTGAGTTACTGTGACAAAAATCAAGCTTCAAGTGGAGTAGAGTGATTTGGGGTTAAGCAAGTCTTTAACTCATTCACTCGCCGCCATTTTCACAGAAGCAGTCCCGTTCGCTCCCGGCCGTTTTAATGGATTTTGACTGATTTTGCAAGGCCCACAGAATATTTTGTTCAATTGCTATAAAAGCATGAAACCCACCAAAAGAAAGATTAAAGTCTCTTCTTTCATCAGGAAAAAAAAGTATGTTTCTATCTGTTTCTGTTTTGCATCAATTAGCATTAGAAGAGAGCTAAGTTTCATCAGTTTTCACAAATCTATTTAAAATTCTAAGTAATTTAGCTTTTTTTTCTAGATGGCCCTGGTTGATCTCCTTTGTTCTGCTGCCACCTGCTGGCCGTTTGTGTAATAACTACCATTTCTGCAACCGTTCTTTGCAGTTGAGAGGCTGCATCAAAGCCTACTGTATGCTCTAGCATAAAAAAAATAAATAAAAAAAAAACAGCAAAAAAAAAAACGTATCATTACGTCTTTGGGACACTTACATTAAAAAAACGTATTTACACGTTATTGGGAGCAAATGAGTTGATGCATAATACAGTACTGTAGTACATCTTACACAGTCATATAACATATATCCTCACTTTAGCCACATTTCAGTCAGTACCCGAGTTGCTTTAGTTAGCTCTGTTAGCACATTCTCAATCCCATGTTTTACTGGTCCTGAACAAGTCTCTGCATTGTCCCTCGCTTTGTCTTAATTGTCCCTTACTTTGTCTTCTTAATTAAACGCGCCTTAAGCTCAGTTAAGCGTTTGACCAGCTATCCTTTAGCCAAAGTGTGACGTTAATGTAGCTTACCTGCCTTAATGGGTTTATAGTGATGGATGACGTTAGATACTGTAGTTGTTGTGTCTGTTGGAGTTGCAAGCCTTGCATATTGCCATTCTCTTTTTCACATCTATCACATTGATCTGCAGTTGCTCCGAGTCCTTACTGGAACTTATTACATGTGATAATGACAAAACGTCTGCAACATGCTGGCTATAGAATGGAATCGTCACACAGATATTTATCAATTGACCTGTTGTATTTAGCTAGTTGTACATGAAACTGAGCTCCCCTTCCTCCACTCCCAGTCTTTTTGACCCCCCCCCCCCATCCCCAGAACGGGGCAAGCCCAGTGTGAAGTAGTGCTCATTATAATTGCAGCTATTTAAAGCCAACACTCCCACTTGTGAAAAGTTAAAGCCGGGTCTGCCGATTTAGAATTCCATGCATGCGTTACGTAACGCTTTGTCTTTCATGCTTGAAGTCCTTTCCAGGCACGGGCTTACTTTATTAATGACAGGGATTGCATGATTGGGCGGTGGTTGATGATGTGTGCGTGAGCGAATCAGTGAACACAACTATGTCATGTCAGTTCGTGTCAATAGGTGCGTGTGTGCTACTTGTGTTGAAATTTGCTTGGATTCCTTGGCACTTGACATGGCGACATTGCTGCGATCGACCACGAAAGGTCAGCGTCAGTCTTTCCGGGTGATTTTCAAAGGACCTGTCAAGAGTTTGCACGGATTAGCCAGATTGGCGCGACGGCATTTGACACATTATGTTCACGGAGTGAACTTGCGCTCTCGCAAACATGTCTTGTTTGGCAAGTCGGCTGGGTGACAAAATACTGCAGAGTCCTTGGTGCTGTTCTAACACTGTGTCGTTATCCATTTTCTGTCTGGGATGATCGAGGCTGCAATTAGCATCCTAATCTGTCCATTTTATTGATTACGTCACTCATTTGCGATAAAGATTCACGGTTCAATGAACACTGGCTGAGCAGCGCTCCGCTGAATGTTTTGAAAATTCAGACCGCAAAGCTGGTTTAACTTGGCAGCATGAAATTTGGTAGGGATGTCTTTCATGAGTAGTTTCAGAATGAGAAAAAAAAAGAAAAAAGTCATGCCCACAGACTCACAAAAAAAGTCTGCCATTTTAGTTTGAAGTAGCCATTTTAGAGTCATTTTGACCCTTTCCAAGTCTCCTTCAAAGGCAAATTTGCCATAGAGCTTTTGTCCAAAAGCAAATTTGAGCCATGATCGACAAACGGGCGACGCTAAGTTACAAAATACATTGTGCATAGTTGTATACATTGTGGCCAATGAAGAATTTGCAGTCACCTACAATTCTAGTCCATCCCAACAGTTCCTAAACCTCACATAGATACGACCTCATTAACGGTGTCTGTGAACTGATTTTAGACAATATTTACATAGGTCCAAACAAACAATGGTTCTTTTTTAAAAGTTCCTGTGGTTAGCGTCAGAAAGTCCTTCAAATGTTCCGTATGAGCTCAGTTGATTCATGCGCCGCCTTGTCAACAGCATACATCTCTGCTGTCATCGGCGATCTGTGGACGTTGCTCAACTCGAGAAGTTGCCGCATCAGGTAATTGAAATTGATTTTGCACCTGTGTAAAAAGAACGCCATGGATCGGTCATCTGCAAATTTGCCGGCACAGAAGGTGCACGCATGTAAAGGAAATTGCGGTCAGTGGTGAACATGGCAAAAGTCCTGACCTTTCACCCTTGCAGCCATATTTATGTTTTCAAAAATAGCCTCATAAAAGACTAGTGTGTCATATATTTATTTTTATTTTTTTAAACATAATTAAATGCGCAAAGTGCATTTCAGAGTCCATTGGTAAGTAACTGAGGAGCAAAGGGAAAATTAAATCCACAAAAAATAGCAAAACAAACTTAAAATGTTTCACTCATACTGTATACTGAAAAAATGAAGATCTCGTCTCAGTTTACTCACAAAATTATTTACATTTTGTGAAATCTGTTTAGTTGAAATCTATTATTCTGTATGAATGGCAGCAGATGGAAGCAAGTTAATTGTAACTTGTTGCGTCTTGTGAAAGAACATATCATTCTTCTGCCTACCAATATACGTCGCGGGCATAGATAGATGAACAAAGGTCCAATATTTGTAGTAAATAAATAACCATTCTCATCAGAGGCGTATCCTTCAGCATTAGCCTCACATTGAGCGAGTGAAATTTGTCCCGGCTGTTTGTGTGAACCGCTAATTGAATCAGACCTGACCAATTACGGCGCCCCGCGCTGCTCTCCACACAACCAGATGTGGCGGTGAGTATTTATTGCCGTTCCCGTTGCCACATCAAGACTGCGGCTTCTGCTCAAGCGGTCTGTGGAGGGGGTGGTGTTACCATCCAACGGGGTCTTCCCTAAACCCTCAGGCGCCAACGGGACAAGGGCTGTAATGGAGTCCATCCAGATAGTTGTTTCAAGTGGATCACATTTCCACTCTTGCAGCTTTGTCTCCTCTGGAGGAGAAACCCACAGCATCCCACGTCACACTGTTCTATTATTGGACGTGCCAGGATGCCGTGTTGTCAAGGAAACCATCTAATATGGATGCTTATTTGTTGATTTTACAGAGTGGGGTTTTGGCGTGCAATAAACAAAACTGCTTTTTTTTTTTTTAATAAAAGAAAACACTCCTCGCGCGGATGTAATTAGCTCAGGGAGGTCCTGCGGAGTTCCTTCGCTTCGGACTTCTCTGGACACGTTGATTCGGTTTCTCCTTGGCAAGCGAGGGCAACGTGGGAGATTGATGGAGTGATTCATCTCACTACTGTGTTACTCGCTGCCTCTGTGTCGGAACGGGAGCAACAGCAAGCAGCAAAATCAACAAAAGCAGCATCAGCTCGCCTACTCCCATCCTGTGTGTACGACCCCTGCTCTGATGTCACGTTTGTCACAAACAAGCCAGGGATCTCAAAGCAAGCAAAAAGTCATCGTAATTGTATTCTTAAATAACATAAAAATGACATTGCTGGATGTCATCTTTCAGTACCCCAGCAACACACTTATTGCCACCGTCGTTGCATGACATTGCGCAACTTTCTGTGTATATGAGACTTCAGCGGGGGACTTAATCCATCTCTTATCGCCACCACTAAGTTTTAAAACCATCAATGTGACATAAGTGCAATAACCTGAAGCAATTTGGAATCAACATGTATACATTTTTTGTCATGTTGCAAGTCAAAAATGGCTGTAACAATTTTTGCTCTGACCAGCTACTGTTATTGTAGGTCATCTAGCTAATGGATTGAAATCTAATCGAAAGATTGGACAAAAAAAAAAAAAAAGTACTTGAAGAACTGCTGCCAGAAGAAACAATTCAATATGAGGAGAATAGACTGTTGGGAATACGTTAACACTGTACGTTTTCACAGAATTAATATAAGAATTTGTATTGTATGAAAGTAGTATATGTAATAATACAAGGGTGTTCCAAAATGGTTGACCCATTTCAAAATGCCCATATCTCGGAAACTACTTGATGGATCTTAATGTAACTAAATACACTTTATGTTGAAGGTCACAAGTTTTATTGGTTAAATTTACAAAGAAAAGTACAAATAATTGTTGGTTCTATGGCAGATTTTCATAAATGTTAAATATGAGCGCGGTATTCGAGCTCATGCCAAAAAGGGCCATTTTCTTGACATTTTTGGTGCCAAGTCCTAATTTGCTTTGGAGTTGGCGACTGAGTCCGAGCATACTGTAACACGCAAAATGTCTTTCTGTTTGAAGTGAACGGCGTTTCTACACAAGCTGTGAAAATTTGAGGTCATTCCAACGAAAATTGTCCAAATTATTGGCCTACGAAATGGGGTCAACCATTTTGGAACACCCTGCAGTTGAAGCTGCAACTGTCTGAGCTCTAGATTTCGTCAGAATGGCTCGTTCAATCCAAAATGGCTGACTTGTTGTTCAAATGCGGGCATGGTTCCTGGAGACTGTTTTGCATGTTTCGTTTGACAGAAAGTGCTCAAAATTTGTGACTAGGTTCCGCATAAATTATTATTTGCTGAATTTGTGCATAGCGAAAAGTAGTTTTTTCCCCCGCACTGACTTTCCACTACTACTAATTAGTACCATTAAGATTGAATGACTTGAATATTTTAGTCCATGTGTACAGCACATGTATATGTCATACTTAACCCCCCCCCACTGTTTATCATATCACCCCTGAGCACACACAAGTCGGACCATTGATTGAAAGACTAATTAACCGTGCTAATTAGCGCGCCGCTAAATTCTCTCTGGAGGTGCCTCGCCTCCCGACTCCGGTTGCCGGCCTCTCACCTCCCAATAATTTGCTACGTGCTTTTCCCATGCGGTGTGCGGGTAAGAGGCTTAGGCGTTCGGCAAACAACGGTTTGATATTCTCCGCTGACGTGTGCGCGCCGTGATAGTCATGCTTGTAATCCTGTTGGCTAAATATGCTGAGCTGTGAAAACAGATTAAGATGCGGCTGTGTTTTTCTTGGCGATACATTCCCAGTGGCGAGTTTAGCGGGTTGAGCATCTGTCCAGCGGTGGCTTCTTTAAAAGCGTGACCGACACAGTGTTTGGTTTGTCAACTGCACAGGTTCCCGCGAAAGCCAGAGTATCTTGACCGATTTTTAAAATGTGAGAAACCCCACACATGACCAGGAAAAGATGGGTGTGCTTGCTCTTCTTATTGGGGCCTCTTTCTGTGCCCAACGTAAGTCCTTTCTTCTTCTCTATTTTTCGAGATGAACGCAGGTAGAAGTGTTTTGTTTTGTTTTTGCCATTTTTTGCATAATTGTGGAAGGGAATGCAGCCGACTCCTGGACAATCGAAGCGGCTCCCCTCTTTACCTTCAAATTTTGCGCAGAGAGATGCATGTACGACATTGACACAAGTATGTTTAAAGTAATAATAATAAAAAAAACATTTAAAGTAAAGTACATTTAAAAGGAACTGCATGAAGATCTCCACTTGAGGTATACTCCGTTTTTTTTTTCTTCTTCTTCTTCTTCTTCATAATGCAATTTGACTGTTGCGACTTCTACTCTGGAGCGACTTACAGTCCAAAAATTACAGTATCTGAGTAACCTTTGTAAAGTTTGGTATACAATATATTATTAGTACCAATTTTTAACATCTTAAAGGGAAAGTTGACTCATTGAGCCATTTTCAGCAGTAAAAAGTGAATATTTTGTCCACAATTAATTTGATAACTTCATTATTTTTCACGTACAATTAATGCCTGTAAAAACAAAATTTTCCACTTGCTGTCGACTGACGATGACAACCAATCATGGTTCAGTTTGCTAACCAAATGAGGAAAACAGGTGAACCATAATTGGTTGTTACCGCCTTCCTCAGCACAGGTGATGTCATCGTCAGTCGACAGCAAGTGGAAAATTGAGTTTTTACAGGTATTGATTGTACATGAAAAGTAATGAAGTTATCAAATTAATTCTGGACAAAATATTCACTTTTTACTGCTGGAAATGGCTCAATGAGTCAAGTATCCCCTTAATGGGTGTATTAAATGCTAAAGACCACTCACATGATGAGAAGAAAAAAAAAATCACGTGTGCTCCCAGATGTCCATAGAAGTACCTATCATAAATATTGAATATTATTCTCTGAGCAGCTCGGGGAGAAACCGAAAATCACCCGGGTCGTTACACACCGCACACCACAGAATCCACAAATTTTACCTTTGCTGACTTTAACTGCGCAGACTAAAAATGCTCAAATTTGGCCAGATTATTTATGTACTTTCCTTTTGCAGACCAATGTCAAAAGGTTGTGAACTGTTTGCAGTTGCTATATTGATAACACTTCAGCATGATCCATATTCAGATGTCGAAATGAATCCCATATGTGTTTATTATTCACATGTAAATATAAAGCAACTCGCCCCAAAGTCAATCAATAGCTGTCTTTTGTGCACCAGTCCAAACAGCAGAAAAAAAAAGAAAAAAAAAGCACAAGCGATAGTGTCTGTCACATCTCCTGACAGATTCGAGACTTGAATGACAGCACAGACTCTCACTATCAAACTGCACTTTTATTGGAATCTGGGAGAAGCCTGCTGAGGGGCAGCAAGGTGTAGCAGAGGAGCAGGAGCGTGCTCGCCCGTGGGCAGCATTAGGCGGAGGAGGGGCCGCGGAGCGAGAGAGAGAGCGAGAGAGCGGAGCCCTGGTGGTGGGCACCACAGCCGAGCAGCCAAGTGGAAAAAGGCCAGTCTGGTGTGAGTAAGTAGGGGGCCGAGCAGTCAAAGTATAGTGGAGGCATCCGTGTTATTTGTTAAATTACACAATACAAAAGGGGGTGGAGGGTTTGATAGAAAAGAAGCAGGATCCGTTCCCAGCTTGTTTGGACGCTCTTGAGTTGCAACCAGTGATGAGCAGTCGCCTCTGCTTGCCTGAACACTGTCAAAACCACTGATGTCCATTTGCTCTGAATCAGTGGCAGGAATAAGGTTTAGTCTCAACTCAACTCAACTTTATTTATAAAGCGCTTTAAGAACAGGCATTGCTGTATACAAAGTGCCGTACATAAACATAAATATCAGTTTTGCAGTAAACAAGAACAAAGCAAACATTTTGAAGTGCAATACAAGTTTTTTTTCAAGTAAATTCATTTTACATCAGTCAATAAATAAGAAGTAGGCAAGTGAATAAAGAGATAAATAAATACATAAACAGGTAGACTAAAACTCTTACCACACACACACCACAAAACACCAAGAACAAGTCTTATGGTGCGCCAAAAGCCAAAGAATACAGATGTGTTTTAAAAGAGGATAAAGAGGGGGATTGCCTAATATTTAGTGGAAGGTCGTTCCAAAGGGAGGGACCGGCAACAGCAAAGGCACGACCTCCTCTAAGTCTCCGCTTAGCTCTCGGTACCTCCAATTGAGTCTGGTCTGCAGACCTGAGGCACCAGGCAGGTGTGTAGGGGAGCAAGAGCTCGGCGAGATAAGGTGGGGCAAGACCATTGAGAGATTTGAAAACAAATAGCAGAATCTTAAAGTGGATTCTAAATTTCACGGGCAGCCAGTGAAGAGAAGCCAGAATAGGGGTTATATGTTCCCTCTTACGGGCACCAGTAAGGAGACAAGCAGCAGCAGGTTTAGTGGTTGAACAGGCGGAGTAGCCAGGCTGTCTTCACCTTGAATTCTGAAAGTGTTGTGTTCTTGTATCCCCATCTCCATGCAGATTAAGATTTAGTTTTGCTGAATAGCTATTTGTGCTGGACTTTAAAGATGGAACCCAGGGCAGCAGATACAATGAAAACAGCAGAGGCCCCAGAATTGAGCCCTGTAGAACACCATACGTTCCGTTATACGTGTGAATTCGTATTGCACACATTCGTCCGACCTCTTACTTTTTTTGCTCGACATAGTATGAAGGAATCACAATCACGACAATAAAAAAGTCACACGATGTACTATCTCAACAGTCACAAGTCGACTACTGACTGACTGAGTGCACCAACCCCTGGGGTTGGATCAAACCCAGGTTAAGAACTACTGATCTAAATTATAATACAGCTGTTCCATGACATTTGAGTAGAACAGGACAAGCAGCCAAAAAAAAAAAAAAAAAAAAAAAATTGTTCTTGGTGTCTTGCTCAAGGACACCGCAGCCGTGTGTCCTTCCCATGGAGGGAGCAGGGAGGGTACAATCTTAACCACATCTCCACATTCCCCTAGAGAGTACATGAAAGAATTATGTAATTACATTCAGTCATACATCACGCATAGAAAATCCACGCTCGGGTTATTTCCACGTCAGAGATGGAACGCTGAGGAAGGATTGAGCTGGAGAGACAGAAGCAAGAACGAGAGCGATCGGGCAGGAGCGCCGTTACCATGGTGACCGGCAGCCCTCCGTTGGTATTTGAAGCAGTGGGGTGGAATTACTGCGGAGGATTTTTGTGTTTGCCACACATCTGGGGTCAGCTAATATGGCGGCGGCAAAGTCCGCCATACGTCGCCGCCCAACAAATGTGTGCCCCCTGGCGCGACTGCCATTCGAGGGAGTTTTGTCAAGGTCAGTTTTAGAGCACGTCGCTCTTGCTTGAGTTCAGAATGCGAAGATGTGATTCTGCTAGTACAGGGGTGGATCTATTCTCGTGCGGTCACCCAGGAATTCTAACAAAGTTGAACTTGAAACATGTGTTTGCATCATTTTAAAGTCAACCCAAATGTGCCCCACCGGTCTAAAACACAGCTTTATCCATCTCCAAAATGACATCACAGTTTCTCAGGTAACGACAAATTGTACCAGTGTTGTGGCGCTCGGCGGTTCCATTGTTTTGTTTTGTTTTAGCTAAGCCAAAGGGAATTGTTGTCGTATCTGTTAGCATCTGCTAAACAAGCACCCTGTATGTGTGCCTACTCTACCAAAGAAGAGTTGCAAGTAGTTAGACATTCACATCAGTCCTTTTAATTCACCGGTCTACTTTTCATCACGGCCTCCCTCCCCTTCTTTCCACTTGGCTTGATGAATCTGTTAAAAGGCTTCAATGTCACACCAGCATTGTCATTTAAATATTTGAATGCCGGTTTCACTTCCCGAGGAAGGCGCCAGCACTTTGATTCCATTTTTAGCCTCAGCTTGTAGATTCTTTGCCGCGTACTGTTTGTACCCCCCCCCCCCCCACACACACACACACACTTCGTGAGACTGTTTTTGTGTAAACAAACGCACATCAACACACACATGCAGAGCCATTTGTGTCAGGATACTCATTTCATGATGAAAATGAAACTAACACGCACCGAGCTTCTCCAATAACATATAGCCTGGTTCAAATATGCGCAACGAGGGTGGAGTTTGCATGTTCTCCCCGTGCCTGCGTGGGTCTTTCCCTGGTACTCCAGTCTTCTCCCACATTCCAAAGAAATGTATGGCAGGTTAATTGGACGCTCCGAATTGTCCCTAAGTGTGCCGATTGTTGGTTACTTTTGCTTAAAGTGAATGTGCATGACTGAGATAAATACTGTACGGTTCTTATTTGTTAAATTTGACATGGATTGAGATTTTCATTTGCTTCTTAAAATCTGAAAATGTTTCAAGTAAATCAATAATAATTTAAGAGCATCATCAGACCTCAATCTCAGAGGGACTGAGACCCCAAAACAATCTACAACCCGCCCAAGCCAAAGTAACCTTGGTTTTGAAACATATTCTTTTCTGTGGTCTCACATGGCTTCATCCGGAACCATCAAATATTTACGTTTCTTTATCGTAACTATAAAGTACCAACTTGACAAGGCTTGATGTTTTTCACTGCGGTATTCTATACGGGTCCTGAGACAGCAGAATTCCGGTAATTAATTTGAATATTACCTAAGAGAACCAGTCTCTGCATCCCCACCGGCTCCTTTGTGTATTATTTATCATTGAGGAGTCCTGCCCCGCTTCCCCGGGCTATTTTTACCCCACATCTCCGTCACATTAACTCCGGAGCCCCAATCCCCTGCCGCTCCCAACAGCAGGCCTCTCTCCATCTGGATCGTGGATTACATTCTCTCTAACTCAAGCCTTTCTCCCACTCTTGGTATGGCTGCTCCGCTGCCACCTTCCCCTCTCACCGTCACTGTCTTGCATCTCTCCATTTTGCCTTTGTCCCCATTCTTGTTCCTCGCCACTCGGCTAAACCTGCGGCTCTTTACCCCTTGTCCTCCACCGTACACCTTTCAATCAATCATATTAGTGTTACCAGTCCCCCGAGAGGGCTTGCTACATGCATCCTCCAAGCTTGGTCATAGCCGACTGCGTTTGAATGTGATTCGCCTCTCCGTGCATATCAATCAATTTGTCGCTTGCATTTGCATCCAGCCACACTGACTGAAATTTGGAAACCAAATGTGCTCCTCGTCCATACCCGACAGACGTCCAGGAAGATACAGAGTCGGGTCTCCTCTGAAGGGTTTGCTCATTGCTCATTTAGGTCAGAAACACGATGGATCTGATGAGTCATTTTGATTGATCCCACATTACGGCACATACTCCATGAGAACAAACCTCCCATGAGGATAGCGAGACATGACCGCTGATCGGTCGCGCCCCAAATCAAATCACATTGATTGACGATGTAGAAGCTCCCAATTGCCGCCTACTTTCCGCTACCTACTTTTTATTTTATCCCCGATAGCTTTAGTCCCTGAGACCGAAGGACTTGGTCGGGTTCGGAACAACAATAATTGTCTTGGAGAGGATGGATATGCCATAAAATGTACGTAGCTCCCAAGGAAACATTTACGGGACATTTAATATGGTACAGACACAAAACATAGGAGGTAAGCTACTCCGTATACCAGCAGCTCAGCCTCTAGCAAGGGGATATCAAGATGGATTTGGCAGTCGGTCAGATTTTTGAATGGACCCGGAGATGAACAGGCAAATTGGTACAGTATTTACAAGTAATGTAGACTCTGCATTAGTCCGTTGTGGTGAAAAGGGATCTAATTCAAAAGCAAAGCTCTCGATTTACCAGTTGATCTAAATTCCTAGCTTCACCAATGTTCACAAGCATGACCGATCGGGTTATGATTGAGAGAACCTGATCATGGGTACAAGATGCTAACCTTGATCTCGCAAGATGAATTCTCACGGTATTTGTGAGTTCACAAACTCCGGAGAATACATCTTGTACTGCTCCCTCTGATAACCGCTGTTCCCGAACCACTGGTGGTTCCGATCAATCACAGTGCGACATTGTGTTTGGGGGCGGGATAATGCAACTGTAACGAAACCAGGGAGTCAGCGCCGACGCTGGAGCTAACAAACAAACCTAACATGGACGAATGGACGCTACAATTAATGCTGTTCTCGCAGTATTACTCACCGTTTCCTTGTTGAATGTTGAACAGCGAGAGGCGCTTCGTGCATTTCTAGCTGGTAAGATGTTCGTGCTTTTGCCCCCCTTCAACAAGAACGAACATGAAATTTTCACCCGTGGCCGTGATTTGTTAATACAAACGTGGATGAATGTCGCATCGTGAATCCTAAGAAACTATTTTAGTATTATTCGTTTGACCGTTTGTGGAATAGCGTCGTCGAAAGGACCATCACCTGCGGGTCATCATGTTAGGATGTCTTGCCTGCGGTGTACACCCTTAGGGAGGTTTCACAAGAGGCGGTGTTCACATCTCAGCCTTGCTCGGGTCTTTTTGCAAGACCACCCCCGCGAGCGACAGCAAGGTCTCATCTTAGCGTATCCTGTGTTGCATCATCATGTTTTCTGTCACTTTTGTCTTGGCCCATTTCTCACAGTCTCTTGTCACCCTTGCCTGTCCGATTTCGTCAACGTCAAAATGTCCTTTTGCGTCCCCTCCTTCCTTCACCTCACATTTCCTGCCGTCCAGGCGGCCGAACGCGCCTGAGACCAGCGTACCTTTTGCGTTTTGCCTTCCTCCCTTGGACGCCCCCTCCCCTTCACCCTCGACTCAGCAGGTTGTCTGTGCCGACGGTAGGGAACAGGTGATGCTGTAGGGTGCAGCTTGACCCCACTGTGTCACATCAAGTATTTTGTTTTTGTTTTTTTAGGTGGGTGGCTGCATAGCTTGCTCCTTTGAGCTCCATTATCGCTTCCAGAATCTTGTGGAAGATGTGCGATGGCAACCGTCTGTCACGTTACTGTTTCTTTTACCACAAATTTGTGTTTCATAAACACAATGCAAATGATGTTTGGAAAAAAAAAAAATACAAGCCATGCTTGTTTAGTGCTTTTTTTTTTTTTTAATTAAATTACTTTAAAATTATGAAAATAAATTGCATTCTTTCTCTGTCTGAATCTGAGTCCAAATGGATTTAAAGGGTTGTGTTCAAACAGTGGCTTGTATAGAAGCTGGCTTTGTTATCAAAAACATCTGCAGGGCCACTCTAAACACAAACAGCCTGTCTTCACTCTGCACTCGGCCACTGCGAGGGCTTATCACTTGATAGGATGCAGGTGAAATGACTTTTCCGAAGCGAAATACAGACGCTGATTTTGACTAAATCAAGACGCGCTGATGCATGCTGACAAGCCTTCAGACAGACAATGTTCAGTTGTCTTCCGCGCCTGTCTGACAACTGTAAGTGTGATAGAATCATAGCATTAACACCTGAGTTATATTACAGTCACCTCCTGCCATCAAATATTCATACTCGGTGAATATTGCATATGTTGTGGTTTTGTGTTTATCCATCACCGCGTATGAATGTTTAATCCATATCCGATGTGTGCACATAAGTTGTGTAAGTAAGTTGGGCATGATCACTTAGCATGGCGTGGTAGGGTTGGAGGGCAAGAAAAGCCTGGTGGGCCGCCAGCCCTTTAAAGCACTGGGGGAAACCCTGAATTGCTAACACCTGCTAATAGTAGCATGTAAGAAACAACAAAACACTGTACCTTATGTGGAGCCTCTTGCTATGAAAAAGCTTCTTATCCATCCAGCCATTTTCTTGACCGCTTATTCCTCACAAGTGTCGCGGTGGGTGCTGGAGCCTATCTCAGATGACTTTTGGGCAGTAGGCGGGGTACACACCCTGAACCGGTTGCCAGCCAATCGCAGATTCTGTTGCGTGCTGAACGGGTTGGATCCCAAAACGCAGACACAAATAAGGTTTTAACTCTTTATTCACATAACTTGACTAAACTAAAAACAACGAGAATGCATCGAGAATCACGACACGCCAAAGCCCCCCTTGGGCAGCGGAGAAGCACAGCGAAACAGTGAGCAATAATCGGGCAAAACCCACACAATTCTCAGACCCTTATATAGACAGTCAATCAATCTCATTGGTTGTGGCTAGACATGCGAGTACCAGTACTGACATGGAATTCTCTGATTGGCTGTTGAGCCCGTCATGCGATTACAGATTCTTGACATCATATACATCACATAGTATTACAGATCGTCCGAGACATCACATAGCATTAAAGATTCCTGACATCACATAGTTCAGACATCATATAGCCTAAAATAGTTGAAACTGGATGCTGTTACATCAATCCCAAAACAGACACGTACCGGGTCGTGAACTCTGGCGCATGGTCATGAACTCTACTCAGACATAACGCAGGCGTGACCCCAGACATGAGACAAAAGCTTACTGCTGCATGACCCGAGTCATGACAGATTCATCTTCTAGTGTTTTTTAAAAATCTCAAAATCGTATTTATTAAAAATCACAAAATATTCAAGCCAAACAAAAAGCAAAACACTCATTTCCTTGACACTTGTTGAACTCAGGTTTTACGTGATATATGCTGCTGTTTTTGTGATGTTATGAACTCTTGGTTTGAGTCTGCCAAATTTCTGTTGTGAGTTGTGCCAGTCCAGTCCTGACACTATGTACAGTAAAACAGTACGGATCACACGGAAATGTAGCACGTCTAAATCACGCTGCATCGAGCGACTGTTGGGGGGAAAAAAAAAATGTTGCACCATGATAAAGTGGTAATTGCATCAGCGAACCGTAATCGTGTTATCTATTAAGAGAGTCGGAGGCCAGGCGGAGGCGCACCAGTGACGGAGATTTGCGGGCCAGATTACTTCAGCATTATCCACTCACAATAGGCCATTATCACCTATCATAAGCCAGAGGTGTCCAGTGCCCACTGATCCAATCACAGTGTCTCGGCAGCGGGAGAGGGCGGGGCCACTTCCACCAAGGTCTGATTTGGTTGAAGGCTTCAAAATAAGGATATCGAAATGCTAAATGAAAGTCCACAATATGCTCATTAAATGCTCACATTAGCTACATGGAAAAGCTCAACTCATTGGGCATGAAATGGGGAGGTTTCAAAGGTGCCTTGTGCTTATATTGAAATCCTAATAATAAAATCCTCATGCGGGGCAGCTGTATCGCCCCACCGGGCGTCGTTTGCCCACCCTTTTGCAGGTTAGTAGTTACCTGCCTGTAATCCTTACGTTACCTTTTTTTTTTTTATGTCCTTTCTGGTGTGTATCTCTTATTGTAACAACTGCAGAACTAACTAATGTAAAATAACAAAAAAAGATATGCACCTATTCCTTCCTGCTATTTTTGTTCTGAAATAGACAATCCTTGTCAACATAACAGCGTGGGCTTCAAATAGTCATCTTTTCTCTATCCTAAAATTCTCCTTCAAAACCCCCTGATAGAATACAGGACTAAATTCCTTTTGCAAGAAAGCCTTATTTTGGACTGTGAAGCATTTCGACGTTTGATCATCACACTGAAGCGTCATCCAAGTGGGACACAAAAGCGACGCGTGGATATTGTCGCCGTCGCTGTGGCTTTGTGTGAGCGTGCGTGTCGTTTGCCACTGCTGCCTCTGCCAAAACCAGAGACTTAAATGTCCAGAAATAGCAGAGCACAGCCACAAAAAAAAACAAAAAAACTAGCGTACGCCGCTTTATTCTCTCCGGGTCGCGACGCCGCTCATTCCGCCGTGGAAATAGAACAAACAATGCGGATGAAAGTAGTGGCAAATTGGAGCGCGTGTGGCGTAAACGGCACCTGCTCCCAACTTGCTCCCTCACGCTCGCCACTGTAATTGAGTCCACATTGAGGAGGATGTGGAAAGGGAATAACAATAAATGGAAGGTTTCGGTTTCAGTGGCGTAGTCGTGTATGACGTGCTGGCTCCTTGAGTAGGGCTGGGTTTACAACAAAATCAGTTTTCCTTTTCTTAGCCCAATATTGATCATGAAACCATAAATCGATTCTTTTAATATGGGTTTTTTCCCCGTAGATTAATGTGGAAATAGAATTTTACTGAAAGGCCTTTTTTTTTTCTTTTGTTTCTTTTTTTGTACACAGCAAAAAAAAATCCCAATACTGAATTGATTTCCGAAGAGTTTAACACTTTCTCAAAGTTTATATAGTTCCACACGTTTCAGAGTTAATTTGACACTTTTAATTTAGTTAACTATTAAACACTGGGAGACATTTCTAACTCACGAAGAGTTAAATTAGCATTACAGGAGTAGAAAGGAGTGTTTTTGAAAATTTGTGTTCACAGAAAATTTACATTTACCGGACTTATTGCACTTTGAGTCAACTTAGATTTTGTTCATTCATATTTGCAATTATTTAAATAAATGACAATTGAATATTATCTAAAATATAAATATATATAATATAGATATTAGGGATGTTCAATACCACTTTTTTTCAGAACGATACCGATACTCAGACCCTCAGTACTCACCGATACCGATACCAACTGCCGATACCAGTAATACATTTTGACAAATAAAAAAAAATCACTAAAATATATTTTTAAACAAATATATTTCCTTTAGTTTTGACAAAAAAAAAAAAAACAGCACAGTCACTCTTCAATAGTCTTAACGCTCAAAATAAAACACAAAAATGCTCTTTTAACTTAAGATTCACAATTTTGAAGTATTTCCAAACCGGTGAAGTTTTGGTGAAAAACTGCTGCAAGCTAGCGCCAGTTACAGGCAAGGAGGACTCACTTAACGTCTTCCCCCTCTGCCATCGCTCGCTTGTACTCGTCTGCGTCATAAGTACTCGAGTACTTGACGAGTACTCGAGTACTTGATTACTGGTATCGGTACTCGCCCATCCCTAATAAATATAAATATAGGAAAAATTGGCCTCTGCATGAAATCCAAGAATTGAAAAATCAACCAAAGTGGATTGTGAATCGAATCGAATCAGGCCCATGTGATCGAAACCGAACTCCAGTCTGCAGCATGCAGGTTGTTTCAAATCTGATATTACCAAGAGCATAAGTGTAAAAAAAACACAAATGAGCGTCCCCCTTCTTTTTTGGTGTTTTGGTTGGAAATGTCAACGTGGCGTCGCTTGGCCTACAGGTGCACCGCGGCGCGACAGAAATAGCGAGCAGGAATCAGCAGGGCGTAAAGTGGACATGGGATCACTTCATGCGGCAGGAGTGATGAGGTGACCTTTCTTGCAGCTCCCGAGCGCGCCAAAGTGCAGATAGGAAACAAGTCTGAGACCGCGGATGGGAAAAAAAAAAAAAACGCATGGATGCCTCGTCATGATCGTCTTAATTGAAAAGGGTCACAGATATTATTTGCAATGTGTTGGCTTAAATGCCATTACCATTGGTAAAGCACGTTTTATTTACTGTGTCCAGCACGGTATTTTTTAGACTATAATTCAGTCAACTTTCATCGTGCAGACGCCCACAAACAAATGACAGTTGGATTTGTAATTTAACATGACATATGACGTGGAAAATATGACCTAAATAGTAAATGGAGAAGCCCAAAATGTTTTACAAAACCCGACATTCAATTATTTGAAAATGTATTTAGATGCACAAGTTTTTTTTGTTTTTTTTTATTTCAGGTGGCTTTCTGTAGAATCTCACATTGCAATGTGCCCAAAGGGAGAATCTTGGTCAGTTATTGCACACTTTGTGTTATAAATAGTCCTCGCAAACACCCTGAATGCTGTATGGGTTAGCCTGTATGCTACTTGATACAGTAGCTAGCAGTGGAAGCCATAGATATATTAGCAATATAGGAAGCCTATAGCTGCCATCTTGCGTGTGTTTGCCCCAATAAGTTCATTATGCTGCATTTGAGGATGGGCGGAAGTCGGACCTTTCCGAGTTCAAACCAGGAAGTGTGCACGGGAACGCCCCCTTGAACTTTGAAATCCCACTTGCGAAGTCGGGGGGGAAAAAAAGGACCCCGACTTCACCGACAAAGTGACAATGTGACGTCACTCTGAATGGTAAAACACAATTTACTCGAGTATAAAACTAGATAACGTTCTTCATTCATAAATATTCGACATGACTTGCCGCTATCGATGCATGAAATTATACGGTGAATTACTAAGCTGTATGAAATGCTTTTGAAATACAATAAAAACAGTAAATGAAGCAAAATTGCGAGATAAGGCGAATTTGATGCAGGTCAAAATGAGTTTTTGGACCAAAATAAACAATTTATCACTTTCCGCCATTTTGGTTGTTTACTTTCACCTCGAACGTTTTCAGGTTGAAAGTGTGAAAAACCAACTCGGTTAAATCCAACTTCCGACCCTCCTCGATTGCATCAATAGAACTCTTTGTGTACTCATTCATTAGAACTCTACGATACAAGCCAGATTTTTTTTCTTTTAATCTTTAAGACCATCGCAGGCTTAACACGGCGGCCACTCAGAGGGAAGGATCTTTGTTTTTTCCCCAAAAATGTTGGTTCAACTCCAAATTGTAGCGCTTTTGCTTTCACTCTGGGAAAAAAAAAAGTGTGCCCTGTTAGTATGCGCTTGACAAGTTTGCAGAGCGCTTGAACGGCGGCCTTTTTAAGGCTCACTAGATCAGGTCCTCGCGTCCCGTGGCCCTCGCTGCGAACTAGTGCGTTACAAACACACGTCGCACCTGGCTGCCCCCGCGCTCGGATAAGCTTATACGCCGATACGGCGTTTGGGATGTGATTGTACGAATCTGAAGCCTGCGCACGCCCTCAAGTTTAAGCTCCTCTTTTCATTTTGCACGCCAATAAAAGCAATTTACAGCCACAATTTCATTTTACTGCCCCCCAAACCACATTGTAGTGCGTTAGACGCCGTTTATTTTTATACCACATATTAATGAAAGAACGGAGGATTTCATATTTTTATCTGTGAATCACTGCGGACTTATTTTGGTCCAATTTTAGCAGGAGAGCAGAGTCGCAATGCAATAATGCTTTGATTCCATTTAATTCTTCCTCAGCCATGCCAGAATGCTCACCAAATTCCACGAGCGTGTCTATCCTGTTTAAAATGTACATCACAAAACTCACTCAGTAGTGCCCTCGAGAAAGTGGACTAAAACCTGCTTGTTTTTCCAGTCATTGACAGCTCTCTGGTTTTCAGGTTGGTTACAGCATTTCTGAAAATTCACCATTTTTGGCCACAAAACTCAATCGTGCCCCCTGGAAAATTACAACAAAATGTATAAAAACATCATCTGATGTTTTTATCCTACTCTTATAAATTGTTACCATTTTCTGAGCCCGACAGGAAGCCTGCCATTTTGGTTTGAAGCCGCCATTTTGGGTAACTTCCAGGGCTCGTACTTTGATGAACTCCGAATGAGAGTTCATCCATGATGTCGTGGTTTCGGGAAGAAAAAAAAAACGAACTCTGGTGCTCACTTGAGAACTAACGGCCTAGCATTTGGAGCGTGTTAACGGTAATTTATCCTCATTGATTTGCTCGGGAAATGGTTTGGGCCTGTAGTTATAAATGTTAAACTTGTGTCATGCCTTTGTATGATTGGCCTAATCCAGCCATCCATTTTCTTGACCACTTATTCCTGACAGGCGGCCGAATCAATTTTTAAACATCCATTTTTGATAGAAAAATTTTCACCAAAACGTCTTAGGGTTCGCACACCTTAAGCATGAAATAATGTTACATTAATGGAACTATAAGCCTTAATATTTTATTTTAATGCTGTTCAAATATGAAATAGATTAAAACCTGTATAAGACTGAAGTTTCAGATATTTTCATACAAATCTTGCACTGTACAAGTTTATTGATTAGTATTTTCTAATTTTGAATTTAAAAAAAATCGCAACAATCAACATATGAATTCGTATCGGGATTAATCGGTATCGAATCGAATCGTGACCTATGAATCGTGATACAAATTGAATCGTCAGGTACTAGGCAATTCACACCCCTTCTCACAAGGGTCACGGTAGGTGCTGGAGCCTATCACAGCAGTAGGCGGGGGACACCCTGGACCGGTTGCCAGCCAATCACAGGGCATGATTGGCCTAATAAGAGTTTAAAAGAAAGAAAAAGAAAAAATGATGTTCATTCTTTAACTTATTGTGTGCTTAGGACATACCGTAACTTTTGTCACACGCTTTCAAGCCTGCGGCTTATACAATGATGCGGCTAATTTATGCATTTTTTCTAACGGCCGCCACGGGCGCTCGAGCATAAAAGGTAAGAGTGAGACAGGTGGAATATATGCGTCGAGGAAGACGCAAGTTTAATGTAACTTGGCGCTTTGTGCATACATAACATTAGCATGAACAGAACCTCATCATGGAAAATACAAGAAGTCTCAATCTCAGTGACTTTTACCGGCATGTTATTTTTAACCAGCCCTGTTAGTTAGTACCGTATTGCTGCCGTGTTACTTCCACATCACAGGCACTGTTTGGAAAGAAAAGCTAAGGTCTATTTTTAAACCTTTGAAAACTCTTTCTGTGTACCGTCTTTCTTTGTGAATATCTCACGTGCGGCTTATAATCAGGTGCGGCTTATTGACCGGAAATTACGGTAATTGGTACATGGGTCATATACTGTAACTGACTCACATACATGAAACTTTGACTGGCACAGTTGCACAAGAATGATGTAATGATGAAGAAAATCGGTGTGCTCTACTGCCTCCATCATGCTTCAGGTCCATAACTTTTCCAGCAGAAGTGTTGTACTAAATATGGGTATCAGAGTACGCAGTATCCGCGGGGCCAAAAGCTTTTTGATCAAAGTGGTGTACGCATTATTATTATTTGTGTGTGTGTTTATATGTGTGTGTGTAAAACTGGCAGCAGCCACGAGAGAAGTCTAAATAAATCTTAAAGCCCACACACACCTGAAAAGCTGCAACGGCGCTTTTTGCACTGCGGGCAGGCAGAGTATTATTACGCAACATGACAATCATTGCCTTACATTCCGTGTTCATTGGCGTTGATACCGGTCACGCTTAGCACGTTATTACCAAATTGCCTGACAGCTCTCAGCAAACAGAATCCGTCAGACAATTTTGTCCATTATGGCCGAGTGAAGCTGTTGAGCCAACCAGATTCTCGAGTTGTCGTCGGCGTGCGAAACGATTTGCGGTTCGCTACTCACAAATTCAGCTCTTTGCGCTTATTTTCCATCACTAGCTAGCTCATATTTTCTCATCAGTTCCGTTATGATTAAAAACTTAAATCTTGTGTGTATGGTGAAAACGCAACACAATAGAGACTAGGGATGTAACAATAGCGAAACATCACGATACGATATGATCACGATATGAAGGTCACGATACGATAATTATCACGATATTGTGGGGGCGTTGGCGATATTTAAAAAAGATCACAATATTGTAAAAAAAGAGCTCATACTAAAAAAAAGCACAACATTGTGCTTTTGTACATAACAGCAATGCATATAAACCACCTACAATCTCTAATAACAACAGTGAGGCTCTTACTTGCTAATTATCTTCCCCTTTATCTGACAATTAGCATAGATTTTAAACACAGAAGGCTAAAACATCCCTAATGGAAATTAAATTGCACTAATAAATTAGCCACTAGAGGGTGCTAGAACTGCACAAATGGAAATCAACCTGACTTTTTTTTTTTTTAACAGGTGTTACATTTAAATATTGCGAACATGACGACGACGATATTGTGGCAGTTTTAATATCACGATATCACGATATCGCCCTTATTGTGACATCCCTAATAGAGACTGTACTGTAGTTTTTGCTGGTATGCAGCAACTCGCTGATTTGTCTGTGAAGCCTCAAGCAAAAACATTGCCTTGCGTTGGACGTTCCATCTCACTCAAGTGTCTCCTCTGTGACGTGTGGGGGAAAAAAAAAAATACAAAAAAATCTGCTTCGTTGCAGATTACATGAGCAGACCCCGAGGCCAGGAAGGAGCTGCCGGCAGCACCTTGATGCTCCTGACAACATCTCCAACCCCTCTTCGG
This sequence comes from Festucalex cinctus, assembly GCF_051991245.1. Taxonomy (NCBI): domain Eukaryota; kingdom Metazoa; phylum Chordata; class Actinopteri; order Syngnathiformes; family Syngnathidae; genus Festucalex; species Festucalex cinctus. The sequence continues at coordinate 27,017,512 of NC_135418.1, read as the reverse complement.
AGCCTTTTGATTTTTACTTTCTCTTCTGATTCGGGTCGACGTGGGCTTCATTCGTCTCCCTGTGTCGCTTCTCTTTGGGGGAGAGGAAAGTGGGTCACATCCTCCTCACGCCGCCCGCTATTGGCCTCCCTCCTCCTCCTCCTTGACACAAAATGGAATTAATATCATAATAATTAAAAGTGATTGAATGCAGAAATGGATCGATGGCACATTACAAACACCTTCTCCACAGGAAAAACTGGGCTCCCCTTCGAGTTCCTCTCATCCGCTTATGTGTTGGCGTTTTTTTTTGTTTTTTTTTTTCTCTCTCTCACCGCTTCACTCCTGAACAAGACGCATCGGGTTGCTGTTTTTCCTTTCGCTACGTCTTTATCCAGCATCTCACTGCCGACCGCCTGCCGCCACAGCTCAATACTTCTGTCAGTTTCACCTTTTTAATGTGGTTACATGTCAGTCGAACGCACACAGCCCGCAATGCCTTCAAACAGTGCTGGAATCACAAAATATCAAAGGACAAATGATGATTTTTTTTTTCTTTTTCTGCAAATTCACAAATATATCTTTTTGGTTGTCTGATTGATTTCAGTGCAGCACGGTTGCTAAACTCAAAGGATTAGTGATGATTTTAGTATGACTCATTGTGTGCATTTTGATAGACTTAGACTTAGACTTAGACTTGATTTTATTGATCCCTTTGGGATGGCTCCCTCTGAGAAATTTACATGTCCAGCAGCAATGAGAACAGATAATAAAATAGAAAATAATTCAATCAATCAATAAATAAGGTTAATACACCAGAGATTGAACTAATAATAATAATAATAATAATAATAATAATGTGAAAAATAAAAATTCAATCAATAAATAAGGTTATTTCACCAGAGATTGAATTAATAATAATAATAATAATAAATAAATAAACACAACTGTCACATATGCCATGCATATTTTTTTAGCATTTGTTTTTAATTTTAATGGTTGCTTAGAGTTGGGCAAAAAGTCAGCGGAGTAAAAAAAACAAAAACGTCAAGTTTATGCTTATTGATTTTCTTAAAAAATCAGGTCACATCATTTGGTTGTCTAATTGGCTTCGTGCAAAATAAATTTTTATGCGGAATAGTCTTCTAATTATTAATCTAAGTATTATAATAGCCAGGACAATCTTTTAGCTTTATGATGATAAAACAGTAGCCAACCAGTTTACTGCTTCTTCTTTGACTTTTATGTTGTTGTTAATTTCTGTTTGACACATTTCAATTTATTTGGTGAATTTAACTCCCAGAGACTTCCCAGCTTTTGAACATATCAACAAATCTTGCAACTCGTCACAAGATTTGTCCTTGACTGTTATGTAACTATGTTGCTTCCTTATCAGCATTCTAACAATGTCATTTGTTCCATTGTCAGGCATTTTGTGATTTCAAAGATTATCCACCATTATAAATGCTTGGACGACCGATGCACGGCCTTTTGTTAAATGTCAACTTTTTTTTTTTTTTTTTTTAAATCTTTATCTTGTTGGCATCTTACTTTTGACATCAAGCTTAAATGGAGCCATTTAAGACCAGAACGATGTCACACGGGACCTTTGATATCTTTTCTGCTTAAACATTCCCGTCGTGAAATGTGTATTAGCGAGCTCATCACGAAGGAGGTTATTGCTGACAACGGCATATTTTGCATGGAGCCAGTCAGAAAAGAAGTCGAATGCTCCGAGGCTAGTCTGAACTCCGAAGCAAACAAAATGTCTTTGATGGCTTCACAATTGCTGCAGACGTAACAAGATTTTACCGCTCATCTTCTGAAGCCTTGTTAGATGCATGATGAGGTTTATTAGACGTGTTTCGATATTCTAAGTTGGCTGCAACAGGTTTTAATCCATAGGACGGAAAAATGCTGATGTTATTGTGGCTTGGACGTGATTTGAAATCTGATTGGTTAAAGGAATGGTCCCATTGCTAATATGGTCATGCAGTCGTGCAGCTAAGAGCCACACAAAATGAAACTCAAAGGAGAGGAATGGGCATTTTTTTTAATTTTTTTATTTTGCCTCACTTTTTACCCTCATGTCCCGTCATGTCCTAATGACAGTCGGTGCTGTTGGCCACGTGTCCAACACAAGGGACTGAAGTGTGATTTGATTTTTTTTTTTTTTTGATGAAGGACACAACAACAGCTGGTTGATTCGATGAGGCCAATTAACGCCAACGCTGTAAAGTTATTTGTCATTTTGGCAGAAGCAGGCGCACTAGCGGATGCGATCAGCCACCGAATGGCATAAAACACACGGAATGAACGGTTACCTCGGAGCCCGATAACCAGCCCGATGTGGTACATTAGTGGAGATTGCAACCTTGTGGGGTATAAAATGTCTTCTACTCCTCACGGTGTCTAATGGAGTAACTGGCGTAAATGTGTTTAAATGTAGAAGAAATTCCCCTCTGCCCTGGTTTTAATCAAATGAATCATTTGGTAACAGATTTCATGCACCTTCACAAGTAAAAAAAAAAAAAAAAGTAGCAGCAGCCTGGCTTGATGTTGACGTCTGCCCTGTTGTTTCCTGACTGCTGTAAAGTACTCGGTGTCCCTGTCAACACTGGGAGATGCTCAGACTGACCATAATGATTTGGCCAGGGTCCAAACACGACCCGGCGAGGTGAGGCTTTTGTCACGTAGGGCTGCCGGTGAAACTGGCTGTTGTTTGAACAGACAGTCCAACCACATCTACAGAGTGTCCTGATCATGTCCTTCTATCTCAATCTTCATCTCCAGGCACATGACCAAATATTTTCCCAGCCATTTTGATAGTGTGAAGTCGTCACATGTCTTCCATCTGTATCCCCAGCAATACCTCAGCCATGTTTCCAAACAGACCCCATCCTTGTTGCTAGCTCTGTCACCAAAACAGCCATGTCCCCAAACATTTTTCCCCCAACTAGATCCCAGGCAATGTCTCAGCCAGGTCTCCACATACAGCATAACTCCGTTCATTTCTGCCTTGTCACCAAGCAGTCCCCCAACCAGTTCCTTAGGCAGTCTTCAAGCCAGTTCTTCGGTTATGTCTCCCACCAGGTCCCAATTTCCATCTCCCAACTATAACTCCAGGACTTACCTACTTTATGTCTCCACACATATCCTTGTCTCCTGCCTTGTCACGAAGCATCCACCAGCTCCTCAACCATGTCTCTAACTAAGTCCCAATCCCGTTCTCCGAACTGTATCCTCAGCAATCTCACAACCTTCACCTTTAATGTATCCCCGTCTTTGGACCTAGCAGGTCCTCAACATGTCTGCAACCAAGTCCACAACGATGTCTCGAGTCAGGTCTTTGAGCTACATTCCCAGTATCTCAAGCGTGTCTCCAGATTTATCCACATCCTTGTTTCTTGTTTCCCATCCATTTTCCCCAAACAAGTCTCCACCATTGTCCCCAAATTCGAATGTATTCGTTTTCTAACCATTTTGAACGTCCACATCGTGTTCGTCACTGTTCCTGATATGTTTTAGGGGTGCTACCGCCTCACCCTTCTGTCAGGCTCTTTCTGTTGCTAGGCTACAAAACGTGTCTCGCTGCTGTTTCACATTCCTTTACTGTGAATGCGAAGCGCAAGGTGCGGCACTGTCAGGTGTCGATAAGACACCACACCACACCTCATCTAACGTTGTCTCAATGTCTGACATATAGTCTCACAATGTTGCCGGTTGCTATTTTTACATCCCACAGCTTCGTTTTTGAAGTTGGTGTCACCGATTAGCATTGTTCACCTGAGCACAGCGAGTTCACATGAAGAAATTGGTTTCATATTGTGAGTTTATTGGGGGAATTCGCAAACCTGGTCTCAAAATAACCTGGTGATTTGAGCTTGAGCCTTTGATTATGTAAAGAGGACAAAATATTCTTCAGATTCAAATCAATATTCAGATTTAAACACAATATAAATAACGATGTGAATGAAGGGCTGCCTCACAACCACGATAGGTCAACCCATATTAACACATTCATTGCCAGACCAGCAAAAAAAAAAAATGCATCATTTGACGACTTTTTCCGTCAGTGGCAGTGAATGAGTTAACTTACAGAAGTGAACGTTGCCATGGGATCCGGACACTGGCAAATGGTATGAATTCAAATATAGTTTGGATCTCTTCTATATTTAACAGGTCTGCATCGCTTCCAGTAGACCTCAATGCTGGCCTGCACGTGCCGGTACAACATGGTACAACCCTGAAAGCGCAATTCTAAATAAATAAATAAAAAATAAATGCGATAAAACAGCGTTCATTGTACTGAGAGAAACCAGTAACCCAGAAACTGGCACAATCTGTTGACAGTTTTCTCATATTTTAGTCAGCAAAATGGAAGATTTTAAATGATTTCCCTTACACCCAAAAGTTGTTTTAAAGCTCGCAAAGAATGTGTGTCATGACTTATTCAGTGTCCGCTGATGTTGCTGTGCATGATTCAATGCTGCGGCATCTTTATTGCACGTTTGAGTATTTAGTCTGCAGTCCGCCGTCGTTTGCTGCGCCTCATCTCAAATGCAGCACGCTAAAAATCGAGTCGGCGCATGACGAAGTTGATCCGAGGACTCACGCCTGAGTGTGAAGCGTCGTCCGTGACGTAATGCAGGCTTACCTCTCTCACACACTAATGAAACAGCTTTCATATACACAGCTAAACAAACCACTCACAGTTGAGAGCTTCAGTTACGTGTGAGATATTACAGTGATCTATGAAAGTGTTTCTCGTGCTCATGCGTGACATGCTCTCACACACTTCTGAAATGCTCTCACACTACTGAAGGGCTCAAAAGAATTTCAGTTTTTGTGTGAGATCATTTCAGTAGTGAACGTGACAGTTTTTCAGTAGTGCTTATGAGAGATTTTCAGTAACATTACTTGAGCTCATATACACTAAACAATCACATGCAGCTAGAACACTGTCACACAGACTAAAGAAATGCTCTCACACATACTACTGAAATGCTCTCACATACTACTAAAACACTTTCTTACATGGAGTATTAAAATCCTCTCACATTTACTGAAAACCGCTCATATGATCTACTGAATGCACATTTCAATAGCTAGCAATGCACGAGAGCATTTCATCTACATGAGTGTGGAAAAAAAACAAACAGTCTTGCATGTGTGAAAGCATTTCAGCAGTGTCTAAGAGCGTTTCAGTAGTGTGTGTATGAGGTAACCCTGAATTATGTTCCATATGGCTCCCCTTTCCTCTTTCTGTGGGGCCTCCTCGCTCTATCTCTTTCTTTCTTCTCTGGGCCCCTTTTTATCGTGCACTTTCTTTTTGTAGACGAAGGTCATGTTGGCGAAGGAAGCACAGCGAAGGAAGTGGTTGCAAAGAAATATAGAGTGTTTGAGTCTCCTGTGGGAACGGGTCGATATTGCCTCAGCTGGGTTCCGTACGACATTGGCACACAATAATGGCAGTCCCCACTGAGGGTCAGAGCCCGCTTTAAAAGTTCAGGATGCTTGAAAAGTACTCTTGAAAGTTGGGTAAATTTAGCCAAGTAAATGTACCTTTAAAAAAAAAAATATAGCAAGTGCTTTTGCACATGATTTGCGGCTCGTCATGCACACAATGAAGCGCACAAATCAAGTCGGCCAAAATGACACTATTTGAGCTCTCGCTTCCTTTGTATCGTTTTTCACAGCCCAATCAAACCCAACAACCTTGAAGCCGCAGTTGTTTGTACCGATTCCGCTGAAGGTTGCGTTCAAGAATTCTCTCACCTAAAGTACGTGGCGCTACATAAGGTGGCTTGCAGCAGTTTTTGCAGTCTTTGTCAATTAAGATACCAAATGTACCCCAACATGTTTATTATTGTAAAACTGAGTGGTTTATACTGTCAGATGTTTTTTTTTTCTTTTTTTGTCAATTTTTCAAGTCATAGCAAAGATGATATATGACAACAATAATATTAATAACAACATTAATACTACTAGTAATAGTAGTAGTAGTAGTTAAAAATATACCATGACATTACATTAAGCAAAATAAAAAGATGAAAATGTGAACTATTATTTAAAAAAAATAATACTTCAATGAAATACATCATACATTTATTTAAAAACTATTCCAGTGAAATTATCTTTTTTTTCTCTTTAAAGTATACTTTTTCGATAATATATATGATGGAATTATTTTGTCTTTCATTTAGAAAACATACAACTTTTTAGTCATATATTGTATTGTATTTCAAAATCTAGAAAAATATATTTAAAAAAAAATAAAAAATAATAATAATAATGTAGTCACCATATGAACAATGTCAATTTGATCTGCAAAATCTCATAACGAAAAAATGTCACAGTGCTAACTAAAGTGGTTCAACCTGACGGTGCACAACAGGAAGTTTCTGGGTTTGATACCTGGCTTGGGCCTTCCTGTGGGTCATTTTACATCCCCTCAGTCCAAAAGCAACCACGTTCGGCTCAACGAAAATTCAAAATTATCTTCCATGAAAGTGAATAATTGTCTGTCTCATGATGATGTCACCTCGGTGGTCTTACCCCTTCCCTAGATAGTATCGACCCCTCAACCTACAACAGTATACAGTAAGCAGTTCATTTACGTTTAATTGATGCACCTCCCAAAGTGTAACGGAAACACTTGTGTTTTTTGGGTGCTGCTCTTGTTTTGTGCTGTAAGGACTAATCCAATAACAGACGCTTGTTAGGAGACAAGACGGCATTAAGTTGCTTCTTAAGAAAATAAGAAAGCCTTCTGACGCCCCAATGAGTCAGCAGTATGTGTGCGGAATTGCGCTGGCACAAAATGAATGAGGACGCATTCATTAAACATAACAGGCTGCCGGAGAATGCGAGAAAAGTCCAGCACTGAATGTCAAATGAGCTTTGGAAATGTTCGGTGCTGTTAATGTACGTAGCAGAATCTTACGGGGTATATGCCACGGAGGAGGCGGGACTTCCGACTTGCGCAATAAAAAGGAGTAATAAATATGGATTATTGGTTAATTGTTTCTCAGGCTGTTTGGGTCCTAGAGGGGACATGTTATGGAAAATGTGACTATTTAATGTCTCGTATAAAAATGGCTCTGGGTCTCGAGAGTATTTGCCCAACAATCTAGAGTGAAATTATCCAATTCAGAGGTTGCGTGATGAAGTGCTGCCCTCACGATGGAAAATATGTTTGCTTTCATTTTCACACTCTAAACTGCCGTTCTGCAAATAGTAGCTGGTCGCCTTTTTGGAATCTCCAAGCTACACCTCTGGTCGTCATGGCAACTCACACCATAGTCGGCATTGGCCGCTCAGTATAATAGAAAATAAATTTCTAAAGATAGAAAAAAATTTTTTTTGAAATTTTAATGTCTTAAATGTAATTTATTTACATTTATTTACAACTAGTGCTACACCCTTCAAGTGTGAAATTAAACAACCAAATACATCTTTTGCCAGCACCCCCCCCCCCCCCCCCCCTCCCCCTCCCCTGACAATATGATCATGGATATCACTATTGCGGTACTCTTAATGCGCCGCATTTAAGAATGGCCACACTTACCAGCCCTGCAATAGATCAATAAGTCGGCAGACTGGTTACCTGCTTCAGTCAATGGAAAAATCAATTAATCAAGCAAAGTGCAAATTTAATGCAAACAGAATGTTGACGGTGGTGTGACGAGAGAGAGAGAGAGAGAGAGAGAGAGAGGTGTAGAGGTGTAGAGAGAGGTAGAGCTAGCTAGAGAGAGATGTTGCCAGGTGTCAAGGTGTTGCCTCTTTGTGGGCGGAACAAAAAGCCATTTTGGGCGTAAAGCCGTAAACAACTTTGAAATGAATGCGCTCAGTGAACTCGCGGTGCTCAAAAGGAATTGTGCACAAACATACACAGAATATCTCCATTTAGTGCCAAGTTAATCTTCAAGAACCCAAACTAGGCCCTCTAATTGATCTCCTCTCAGTCGGAACGACGCGGGCTCTCCGCTTTACACGTGACATTAACCGCGGCACGTCCCTCTCACGCCATTGATCCCAATCACGGCGGCGACCGACAGCACTGATGAGGCGAAGTTGGGGGGGTCAAAGTAATCAGTGTTGGAATGTGTGGTCACATCTGAGTGCAGAGTGCCACACCCATTTGTATTTTATGGTGAATACAGAGCAGCAATTCTGCAGCACGATTAGTGTATGTTTATAAAGTAAACGTTGGCTATTCGCAGGGGATTGGTACAGAGCCCGGTTAGTATTTGATTTGTGAAAAAGCAAGTAATTGACACCCCTCCTAAAAGTGTTTCCCCAATGAAATGAATGGAAATGCCAGTAATCCATTTCACTCACCACCCCCAAACAAAAACAGCACTTTATAATATTGTACTGTAAACAGTGTTGTCAAATTCAGACATGCAGATATACAGTATAACTTCACTAAGCTGCAGCAATTGTACTAATTTTAATGAAAAGATGTTTAGTATTGAATTTTAAAGGGGAAGTTAACATTAAACATTTCTTGACAGTAATGTAATATGTGGCCTCAGTAGCCTAAATATGACATTGTGATTAATATTACATTTGTGTAATGTGTTTTTTTGTTTTTGTTTTTTGGTTTTTTAAATCTGTGATTGGTTGTTACCTGAGACCTGAGCAACATTAATGTCATCTTCAGTTGACAGCAAGTGGCAAAATGGCTGCCCCTTGAGATGGATAAAAACTCATTCATATTCCACTAACGCAATATTAACCAGAATACCACCATATTTAGACTAGTAGGGCTGCATAGAACATATTATTTTCAATATTTATAAATTTTTTTTGTGGGGGGGGGTTAACTTCTCCTTTAATGTTCTAATATATCAAGATGTTTTTATTTAAATGTTTTTATTTGCATGTTTTATTTCAGTATTTATTGACTTCAATTGATTTTATATCCATCCATCCATTTTCTGAACCGCTTGCTCCTCACAAGGGTCGCGGGAGGGTGCTGGAGCCTATCCCAGCTGGCTATGGGCAGTAGGCGGGGTACACCCTGAACTGGTTGCCAGCCAATCGCAGGGCACACAGAGACGAACAACCATCCACACTCACAAGCACACCTATATTTAATGTGTAATTTATTTAAAAAATTTTAGACAAATTACGGCGATATATACGTGATTTGACTGTTTTGGTGTATCTTTGTGTGCGCAGCTATTTTTAATTTTCTTTTGTGATTTACTTGCATTCCGTTAAAAGCCCCAATTTTGTTTTTCAAAGACCATCTGCCATTTTTTGGGCAGTTCCACTTGAGCCCTCTGAAATCTGCCTAGCAACAAGTGTGGCGTGATCATCTACATGTCGTCCAAGTTTTTTTCCCCCCATGATGAATTCCCTCGAAGTGCGATCAGGTGAGTTGAGCCCACAACGCCACAGTGCAGCTTTTTTTTTTTTTTCCGCCAAACTCCTGCAGATTCCTCTCCCTCTTCCTCCCTCCACTGTCGAGAGAGAGAGAGCAACAGCGATCGGACCGAGCAACAGAGTGAGCGAGTGAGAGAGTCACGCTTTACAAGGCAGCCACAGAAGAGACGTCAAGAGGAGGACCTAACGAGAGAGAGAGAGAGGGAAGGGGGGAAAAAAAAAAATCCTTCTCGCCGTTCTGCCGCCTCTCTTCGAGCATCCAGCGAAGAGGAGCGCAGAGGGGGAGAGAGAGAGAGAAAAAAAAAAAACGGCTTGGCATTTTTCCACGCCGCCTTGCCTGGCCATTTCTGCGGCAGGAGAGCTGCCCCACGGCCCCTCCATCACTGACCACAAGAAGAAGAAGAAGAAGAAGAGCACCAGGAGAAGACGAGCCGAATCCTCGTCGGGATGCTTAACAACCTGACTGACACGGAGGAGGGGGACGGGGGAGCGCAAAACCAGGGTGAGTGATGGGATGTGTCACACATGCACACACATGCTCCAATCTGTCCATGCGAGGGGGATTATATTATGACATGACAAGTTTAGGTGGATGTTGCACACAGCATGCTGGCTTAGAAGTGGTCGGGGGAAAAAAAAATAAAAAATTGTATGCGTGTGTGCGGCCCGCTCGCTTCCTTCCTCTTACTGCAAGGATGCTGTGACAGGAATAGTAATGCGTTCGTGGCGTGTATATGAAGCCAGGCGCGAGTGTGAGGGCATTGCATACACAAATCATTTCCCACCACGGTCATGCAGCGGTTTTGCCCGACTCTGCGGTGGGGAAACTGTGGCACGCGGGCCCCTATGTGGCCCCTCACGGGGATTTCATGTGGTCCGGTATTGCAATTTTATTTAACACCCACAGCACAAATACCGTGAAAATGTATGTACAAGTGGTGTCTTGGGGTACGAATAGCCTGCTTAACTCATTTGCTCCCAATAACGTGTAAATGCGTTTTTTTTTTTAATGTTCTAAGTGTCCCAAAGACGTATTTATAAGTTTTTTTGTTTGTGTTTTTACGCAAGGGCATACAGAAGGCTTTGATGCAGCAACTCCCAACTGCAAAGAACGGTTGCAGAAATGGTAGTTATTACACAAACGGCCAGCAGGTGGCAGCAGAGCAAAGGAGATCAACCAGGGCCATGTAGAAAAAAAGCTAAATTACTTCAAATTTTAAATAGATTTGTGAAAACTGATGAAACTTGGCTCTCTTCTAATGCTAATTGCTGCAAAACGGAAACAGATAGAAACATACTTTTTTTTCCTGAGGAAAGAAGAGACTTTAATCTTTCTTTTGATGGGTTCCATGCTTTTATAGCAATAGAACACAATATTCTGTGGGCCTTGCAAAATCAGTCAAAATCCAATAAAACAGCCGGGAGCGAACGAGATTGCTTCTGTGAAAATGGCTGGGAGTGAATGAGTTTTAAGGAAGTATTCCTTTAGCTTTGCTAGCTAACTAGTTATGCTGGACAAGAATTGATATTGCAAATGATGCAGTTAGGATGCTAATTCTCATCACTCATCTCAAATCTATATTTATAGAACCGCTGATTTCTTAAGATGTAAGCCAGTGGCAGCAGATAGAATGAGAACAGCAGAGGACCCAGCATTAAACCCTGTGGAACACCATACATGTGAATTCATATTGGACATATTCGTCCGACCACTTCTTCTTTTTTTTTTTTTTTCCACATGACGAACCATCACAGCAGGCACAAGTTTGACTACTGAGCGCACCAAATTCCCTGTAGATATGCCAAGCACCTGCATTCAATAATGGCCAAATCATACACCTTGGGTGTGTGTCTTGACCTCCGCCGAACCTCTGGGGTTCGCTCAAACCCAAGTTAAGAACCACTGCCTTAAAGCAACGGATATTTGAGCACTAACCGTGGCACAACATGACAGTTACTCTACCAGTACTCAGAGGCATAAATGCGTTATCATTTGTGAAGAACGACTAATATTGCTGCAGCTTACTGAGCTGTTATGACCGTCTATATTATACTGCTCCCAGGTGGCCAAGTTGTGCATACCAGAAGGAGCAGCACAATGACCATTAAATTGAAAAAAAATTGGCAAAACTGTTTTTAATTTCTTTACCATCCATTTTCTTAACTGCTGGCTCCTCACAAGGGTCACGTGGGTGCTGGAGCCTATCCCAGCTGGCTTCGGGGCAGTAGGCAGGGTACACCCTGAACTGGTTGCCAGCCAGTTGCCATCCACACGCACAAGCACACCTATAGGGACAATTCGGAGCACCCAATTAACCTGCCATGCATGTCTTTGGAATGTGGGAGGAGACCGGAGTACCCGGAGAAGACCCACACAGGCACGGGGAGAACATGCAAACTCCACCCAGGAAGGCCGGAGCCTGGACTCGATCTTGCGTCCTCTGTACTGGGAGGCAGACATGCTAACCACTAAGTCACCGTGCCGCCTTCTTTACCCATATTTCAAATTCTCCCCATTATAATGAATTGCAAGGCCAAATTCTTACATTTTTAATAACGAAAAATCTTGTATAAAACATACTAGGTCACAACAAGAGATAATATAAAGAGATCAACTGGTTTTATAATGTTTAATGACCATACTAACTGTAGTATCCAAGGGTTGAATGTGTGCTTTAAAGGGGCGTGGCCTAGTGAGTGACTGACTTTCAAGATAATAATCAGATGAAAAAAGGTTGATGATGTTGTCAAAAATAAATTAGTTCCGCTGCTATATCGCAGTTTGTTTGTCCAAAACACAGTGAGCACCTTCACGCAGGATCTGCTGTTCGCCACAGCTCACACTCAGGCACTCACACGCAGATTCGCCGTCATCACATCACCTCTCACCAGGCCCCTTAAAGGGATATACCTGCCACACATACATGATTACGCCGTACAGCATTTTCTGCCCTTCTATCTTCCTATTGAAAATGGTCCCTGATAGGAAATACTTGATTGCCCACCCCAGCTAGTGTGAATGGTCCCACAGCATATGGCACTCATGTGGACAGGCGGTACAGACACACACACTCACAAACCCACCGTATCCACTAATCCCCTTGACCCCAGCTGTCAAAAATCACATTCTGAATTTGGGCTCCCAGGGATCCAGTGGAGAGACAGGTTTGTGGATGAGAGCCCCGTCCGATGCCTCTACTTGTGAGGACTTAATGATAAAAATAGACCAGCAGCGAGAGCATGAATATTTAACTTAATGCGGGCATCTTTTTTTTTTTTTTTTTCTCGCTTGGGGTGGTGCTGAGGTGACGGCGTTGCTGTTGCTCGCCGGTTCGGGTGGCGTACGGCGTGGCCTGGTTATTCAGCGGGACCCATTTGAATGGCTATGAGCTTTCCGCTAGTCAGCGGCGTGTCTTGATCTGCTGCAGGCTAATGCAAGGTAGATAACCTATGCAGAGAGGACGCCTCGCACGCAACCAACCCCGCCTTCGCCGTGCCTCGCTATCTTTTCGCATCCTCATTTGCTCTCACGTGCACACGCGCGTGTGCGGTTCATTTTGAATTACAGCTCCCCCAGCTATAAGCGAGCCTCGTATCCACAGGTAATACAGGCCCCCGGTTTAATTTCCTGGCTCAAATTTGTATTGGTGCCTCTTTTGAAGCCAGCCTAATCAGCGTTTACATTAAATTAATCTCAACATTGACAAGTTCATCTCAACAGTGAACTTCCATTCACAAATTAACCTTTTCAGTTTTGGGCGTAAAACATTCCCACAGCTATTCACTGAAAAAGTCACTTATTCCTGTGTTTTTTTTTGTTTTTTGTTTTTTTTAAGGCCACCCTTATTTATACTCAACAAAAATATAAACCCAACACTTTTGTTTTTGCTCCCATTTTTTAAATGACGAACTCAAAGATCTAAAACTTCTTCCACCATTTCTCTCAAATAATGACACAAACCAGTCTAAATCTGTGATAGTGAGCACTTCTCCTTTGCCCAGATAATCCATCCCACTTCACAGGTGTGCCATATCAAGATGCTGATTAGACACCATGATGAAGTGCACAGGTGTGCCTTAGAGTGCCCACAATAAAGGTGCAGTTTTGTTTTATAGGCGGGGGGTGGCGGAGGGGACTTGGGGACCCAGAAAACCAGTTAGGACTGACTGACTGACTGACTGACTGACTGACTGACAGATTGTTGTCAGAATAAACAAATTTGAATTTCTTTGTGGGCGGCACGGTGGAGGACTGGTTAGCACGTCTGCCTCCCAGTACTGAAGACTCGGGTTCGAGTCCAGGCTCCGGCCTTCCTGGGTGGAGTTTGCATGTTCTCCCCGTGCCTGCGTGGGTCTTCTCCGGGTACTCCGGTTTCGTCCCACATTCCAAAGACATGTTGATTGGGCACTCCAAATTTTCCCTAGGTTTGCTTGTGCATGTGGATGGTTGTCCGTCTCTGTGTGCCCTGCGATTGGCTGGCAACCAGTTCAGGGTATACCCCGCCTGCTGCCCATAGCCAGCTGAGATAGGCTCCAGCACCCCCCGCAACCCTTGTGAGGAACAAGCGGTTCAGAAAATCGATGGATGGATGGAGTTTCTTTGTATTTTTTTTTCTCATTCAAATTCAAAAGATTCAAACTTTTTCCCAGCTTTGAACTCAGCAAATGTTGTCTGAATGTCCCCATCCATCCCGTTTGTAGCATGCTACAGGGAACCGCCAAGCAAATAAATGACCTTGAGGAACGTGTGTTCAGTCGTACTTTTGGCAGATTGGCACTTGTGGTGATGGCGGATCTTTGAACCTCTGTTGAACAAGAGCTGCCGTGTTTTCTGTCGCTGTCCACGGTGCTGAATGTTCTCGCCTCACTCTGCTCGTGTGTACGCGTGCTGCTGTCCGTGGTGCTGATTGATGGCATTCATTACATGCTCGGGTGTAAAACAGCCGGGGGAGATGGAGACACCTCGAATGTACTTTGCAGATTAACATTTCACCATTGGTTATTGTGACCAGAACGATTGCGGTGATCAGAAATGGAAATATTTTTAAAAAATAGACAATACCGAAAAAGTCATCTGTTCTATCCTATTTGCATATTGTCGTGCTCTTTTTGACTGTCTACCAAACAAACCAACAGACAGTAAACGAAACAATACTTTTTGCTAAATATAGTATTGTCAATCATTTTAATGTACTTATTTATTTAGTTAAACTAAACTAACTGACAAACTCGAAATATGGGTTGTCTTCCATTCCAGCCGCAAAATTCAAAATTGGGTCATAAAAAATACAATTAAAAAAAACAGTAAAAAAAAAAAAAAAATGCTGTTTTTTTTTTGTTTTTTACAAAGAACAAATATTTTTCAAGTGAAATAAAATTTTACAAAGAAAAAATGTAAACTATTTAATCCTGCTATCAACATTTTTATGAAACAAAATAAAATATTTAACTCCAAAACAAGTGAATTAATATGAAAATTAATTAATAAAAAAATCTTACAAAGAAAAAATATTTTAACAAGAAAGATTTACAAATACATATTAAAATGTAAAAAAAAAAACAATCAATTTATATCAATTTAATCTAATCCCAAAAATTGTTTTTTAACAAAATAAAAATGTTGCACTCCTATATTAGCAACTTAAATGAGTAGTTAATGTATAATGTAAAAATAAACAATTTTAAGTAAAAAATAACTTACAAGAGTCTAAGAATTAATTTTTATGTTTTGAGAAAAGACTTTAAAGTTATATGATCGAATATCCACAGACTTTTTTTTTTTTTTTTTTCCAGAAAACGTTTAAACTCTAATTTGTACCACTTTTGGGGCATTCTTTCCTTCGTACGTAGTGAAAGCGGACATGTTTTTAGTGCATTGAGGTTTCGTTGAAGACCACCGCGGTCAAAATCCCGCCACATCGTGCAGCAAATCCCTTTTCCGCCCCCAAAAATCGGGAAGCGCCAAGGTTTCCTGAGGTAAAGAACTGCCACCGGAAGGAAGGATGGTTGAGCGCTTTATGGGAGGGAAGAGAGGGGGTTGGTGGAAATGAGGCAGAGAGATGAATCATGCCCAAACAAGCCCAACACAGGGACCTTCATCTTCTCTCTCATTTATTTCATCATCAAGAGAGAGCGGCGGGCGGCCGGTAAAAAAAAAATGGGTAAAAAAAAAAAAAAAAAAAAAAGGCTCTCCTCTCACGGTAAATGAAAACGGCCTCTGAGGTTGTCACTGCAACGCCGATGCGGTGTGAAACTGCACCATTTAAGCTGCTCTATTGCAATGGACTCAGTGGTGTTATTACATTGTGATGGATGTAGAAGCAGGGATCACTTGTGACTCAAGCAGTTTGTGGTTTCCTTGCATTTGGGTAGTCAACGCACATTTTTGTGCTCAGGCCCAAGCAAAATGCATTATTTGAGGCCGATGCAGATATTTGGCAGAATACAATTCCGATAACTGATTAATTGGCCCATTAATTACAAAATAAATAAATAAATGGATATCCAATTACTTTTTTGGGGGTCATAAGAATACAGATATGTAGGCAGAAAGTCTGTTTTACAATTCTTGTTCGTTTAGTATTAAAGCAATCTTGCCAAAAGTACCGTACTTATGCAAAAATATATGTATGGAGGATTTTTCCCATTTGGTTCCAGTATAGCTTACAATGCTAGCGAGACGGCCTCCCAAGTCCTTGACGGGTCTCTCAATTTTCAGCCGTGTTTGGCGTTACCGAGTGAGGAGATGGAAGCGTAATGAAAAGCCTCGCATTGATTTGCTCTCACTCGGGCCGCGCCGGCTACCTTTCGGCGCTGATGTAACGACGGCGCGGCGGAGTCATGCGCGCCAAGTGCTTCTTCGTGCACGCTTCTCAACGTTTCATTTCATCAAGTTGGGAAAAAGAACAAAATCTCCATGGTTACGGCTGCAGCGTATAGATGTGAGGTGAGGTTAGCCGTGAGTCAGGGTAGATGCCGGATGATTTTTTGCTTGAGGGCACACCCCGGAACTGGTTGCCAGCAGGGCACCTATTGATAAACAACGACAACTGACCGGAACAATTTAGAATCTCCAATGAATCTAAAATGCACGTTTTTGAGTTGTGGGAGAAGGCCAGAGTATTAGAACCCAGAACGTCACAACTGTGAGGCAGATGTTGTTGTCCACTAGTCCACGTTGCCACCTTCAACATTTGCTGCGTGGATAAATCATCCGTATTGGAGAAGTCGTGTTTTGGGCTGCCATCTCCGCTCCATCTTTAATTGCCAAGGTAACCGGCGGCTCCATGAAACATACGTCCCCCCCCCCACACTTTCATCTTGAGTGGTCATTCGGTGCACCACACTCGCAGTCACATGCCTGCAGCTTGTGTGCGAGAGTGTGTTTGTAGTCGCCGTGACTCACAAACTGGACGAGTGCACATTAAGAGCCACCATTGAGGCATTTTCAGGACCAAAGTACCTTTCTTGGAATAAGACTTATCAAAATTCTTATTCTCACTACTCATGGCCTTTTTATGGTTCCCAGTATGCCAGGGAACTCAATAATAACTCACTCAGTAGCACCCCTAGAATGTTGGAAAAAGTTAGCACCTGTTTGGCGATTTATATAAAAACTTATACCAAACTATTAATTATGAAATATATTACACTTTGCTGCTGATGCCTTTAAACTCAACTTTTGGAGCGTCCGCTGTACCATATTGACTCTCCTTTGAGCACTTTTATTCAAGTAATCAGACGTGCCATATTTTCATAGCTCGCGATGTCGGCGCAATCAAACGCCACTTAAGACGCACCAGAGCGGCGGCGGGCGATCGGTCGCCTTTCACTTAAACAGGAGCAGGCTAAGTGGACGTATAGATGAAATGTGTAATCTCCCCATCAAATACTTATGCCACTCGGTTTGAATTTCACGCGCTTGTTCCCTTGAGTGGAGGGTCGCCTTTGGCGATGCTGACCGCTCAGACACCTCGTGCTCGCTACCTCTTTTTTTTTTTTCTCTCTCTCTCTCTACCTCCCTCCCACCTTCTCATGTCAGCTTAAGTCCCCGCCAAGCTAGTGTCTGGGCCAGATATGCCTGCATGAATAGCATTTCCTGTCCCGCTCTTGGTAATTGGAAAGGAAGCGTTTGTCAGGCAGCCATCTCTGTTGGAAGTTGAGGGCCACAGACGACGTTAACCCACTTCCAATGTATTTGGCATTGTCATGACAGTAATGTAATGAGTTTTAGGCAGGTTTTCATGTTGATTACACCATGCTCAAACACTTAGCAATCAATTGTACCAGTTAGAATAAAATAAAATGCGTATTTTATGCACCCTAGATCCCAAAATTTACTCAATAGATCTTCTTGGAAAGATTTTTAAAAAAAATGACAACTTGGTACCCAGTGTGACCGATCAGCAGGAAATTGGACAGCCATGATAAGTGAATGCATGAAAAGTCTCAAGAACCCATGGCTGAAGTCTGCCATTTTCTGCCATATTCCTTACAAGGCAGTGGTACGCAAGATCCCACAAGATACTAAAACCGGAGCTGCCTTGTGATCACAAACCTAAAAATAGTCGACAGATTACCGAGTGATAAAAGGCGTTCAAAACAACATTGACTGTGAGCCACATGCTGCTTCACCAAGACTTTATCGGATCATGATCTGATAAATTTACATCAAAGTTGTTGTAGTATTGTTTTTTTTATATTTCGCAAGAAATCGCACAAAGCAAATGCCCGAGTGTAGCATAAAAGATCTTGTGCTAAACACTGAGCAGCATCATGTTAAAAACAACAACATACATTTGCTTAGTTACCTGAAACAGGATGTCCAAAATAACCTTAACAAGCCACATGCTGCTCTTCCAAATCTGAAAATAATTTTTGCATTGCGTTTTTGTTTTCAACAAAAGACTGAACGTGTCAGTTACTTGCTGTTTGGCCTCACGGCCTATTTGGCAGCTCAAGAGTCAAATATTTACTTTGAGGTTTGAGGAGGGGTCTGGCGGTGGCCTCAAGTGACCTTTGCCATGAACACGCTGGACAAACAAAGCGGACCTGATCGGACACCTGTTGTTGCTATGGACCGAAGCTTCTTTGCATTAAATTGAACCGGTTCCATCCAGGTTGACATGAAGTTTTTTTTTCTCTTCTTCTTCTTCTTCTTCTTCTTCTTCTTCTTCTTCTTCTTCTTCTTCTTCTTCTTCTTCTTCTTCTTCTTCTTCTTCTTCTTCTTCTTCTTCTACTTCTACTAATGCTTTCTTTGACACAAAAACGATGTGCTACCTCACTCTTCCAATCCCCACTAATGCATGTATTATTCGGGCCTTTACCATTCAATAATGCATCTTTAGAAGGCTGCTTAGGGATCTAAAAGCTTCTGGAAATAGACACCATCCCATAATTCATGATCCATCAAATGACACATTTCCTTTTTATTTTTAATTATTTTTATTTTTTTTATTTTTTATTTTTATTTTTTCAATTTTTTTTTTTTTAACCATATATTCTCTGGAGGCCAAAAAAACAACAACAACAAAAAAACAATATATCATATGGATTTATGCTTATTATGGCACATTGTGTTACAAACTGTTTTCGTGAGGACTGAGATCATTGACAAGACAAGTGGCAAAATTCTCATTGTCCTCCCCACTGCAAGATCTCGCGTCGAGCTCCAGACCGAGGGCACTTGATGGTCATTTAGTGTGTCATCTCCTTTTTAACAACGGTTGCCAACTATTGGCACCGTCTCGCCGAGCCTTTTGCTGGTGGTTTTGTAACGCGTTCTCCCGGCTCACATTTTTTTTTCTGTGACGTTGCAAGAAAAACGGACCACTCAAGCCGCATGCACTGTTTTATCGAGTGCGCTTTCTTTACAGGCCGGAGTGACTCATTTATTTGCAAGTATCTTTGTGATGGTGAAGCATTGGTCACGAGAGGCGGGTGGGGGGGGTGGGGGGGGGCATAGTGAATTAGCGAGCGCTCCCAGCTTCCCGCGCCGACCGACAGAGAGGGAATGAAAGGGAAAAAGAAGTGAGTGAAAACGCTAAAGCCTGGAGGGTTTGTTGTTTTTCCTCTATGGCAGCTGTCACGCTGGCTTCCAAAGCAAGGAAACAACGGGGAATAATAATCATCCCGTGTTCGGGATGTTACGAGCCGGGAGGGCCTGACAGGCTTAATGGGTCTTTGGTGGCCAAACCGTCTCTGACTGAATGAGGCCATCGGATTCATATTTAGGCTTTTAGGGCAGGAGGCTATACGTTAGCGTTAGCGCTTTAATGCTCAGGTGGCGCGGAAATCCGAGGCGTCTGTTCTTACTTCTGCTAAGTAGCTGCTCCTCTCCCAACCTACAAACAGTCCACAGATGGCGTCGAGGCAAAATGTTATGCAAACATCTCCGCGGCCTCTGGGCTTGCTAATTTTAAAGCGAGGGTAAGGAATAATTGGTGGCTTCTCCGCTATAGGGTAGTCCCTCGTGTCAGTGTTTTTTTTTTTTGGGGTAATTTAAGCATCAAAGCAACAATCGTTAACCTTACTTTACATGTGTTGATTATACTGTATAAGGAACAACCTAAGTTATGTTTTGACTGACTGGCATAAACATTAAAAAGCAGCGAAAGTCATTAAATGGATTTTGCTGAAATTAAGGCCTTAAATGGCATTAAAAACAAAGCATGAAATATAATACAATTGATGTAAATATTGTTTGTGCTTTATCTTACATACAACATACTAGAACTACTGTACAAATACAAAGTATACATAGTATAGTAAATACAAAGTACTACTGATTGTCACCGCCACTTAAGTGGGGTGAAATTTGTTCTCTGCATTTGACCCATCCCCTGGGGTAGAGGTGAGCAGCGTTTGGGATTCATTGGGTGATTTAAAAATTCCAACCGTTAATGCTGAGTGTCAAGCAGGGAAGTAAATGGGTGCCATTTTCATAGTCTTTGGTATGACCTGGCCAGGGATTGAATCCATAACTACCCAGTCTAGACCACTGAGCTGGTAACATTTTGCAAACAAGTCAGTTTAACACAATTTTATATATATATATTTATTTATATATTTATATATATATATATATTTTTTTAATTTATTTATTTATTTAATTGTGGGAACTAGTGACTAGTTTTACCCTGTGTTGCTTCATGTTCATGCACTGAATTTGAAACGTAAAATGGAATTTCTGTACAACATGAAATACCAGTGCCATCTAGTGGCATAAAATAATCCACAACTCAATGTTTCACTCCTTTTAATTCATTATATATTTTCAAATAATTATGATTTACTGTATCAATGAACTGAAAGATACAACCATTTGTGTTTGGTAACCATTTTTAGTCAACTTTTATGTTCATTAACAAAAGTATAAAAACAGCTAAAGCATGCAATTAATTACATTAATTTAAATGATGTATAGAAATAATGCGATTATGATTAAAAAACATAATCGGTCCTAATATAAAGAGTATATGAATAATATATATGTGCGTATGCGTGCGTGAAATTAGATATGCTGATACCTACAGAAACCCCGATAAAATGAATAAAAAACAACTATTAAAAATGGAACTCATCGAACCTACACTGAATGTAGCAACTCGTGATACTACATTTTAGAAAATCTGTTTTATCAGCAACTCATCGACCGAAGTGCCGTTCCGCTTTAGAGGTTCCGCCGTACTTAAGGTGAACCTACTGTAATACGTTTTAACGCGGCTTCCCGCCTGCCATTATTCACCACGACAGCCTCCGCAAATGACAGCGACAGCAAACTCCACCTCAAGCATACAAACGATGCAAGCGCCAGCATCCATCTCTCCCCACTTGCTCGAATGCCTCGCCAACTTTCCGCATCGACAACACGATTGCCATCTTAAACGTGCTCTCGCCGCTAATCTTCACAATTGAATTGTAAAACAAACCCCAAAAAAGAAGAGACATTCAACTGTGAAAATGTAAATGAGAGAAGAATGTTTGCGCAGAGCATGAGTGAATATGAAAAGCCCAAAGCCGGGAAAGGCTTCGCTATTCTGGTGATTATCGTCACGCAATCGAATATAAACACATCAACTATTCATCATTTTGTGGAATTTAGAGACTCACACTTGCACGCATGGGATTTTAAATGAGGTGTATTGCTGTACATATTCAGTTTCAGGTGTCGTCTTTTGCGTTTTTGTACCTTTTGTGCTTGTTTTCGAAACAATTATTATTTTTTTTTTATTTACTCACATTCATGCTATATTTGGTACATTTTCACATCCATATGAGTACATGAGATGGATGGATGGATGGATGGCTGGATGGATGGATGGATGGATGGATGGATGGATAGATAGATAGATAGATGGAAAAAAAATCCTGTAAATGGATGTATGATAGATATAGCTAGAGCGATATCCGGAGAGATGGATGGATGATGGCTGGATGGAGAAATAGATAGAGGGATGATGGATGAATGGATAGTAAGCCATGTTGCGCTCCGTCGGTTAAATCGTCGGTCGGCTCGGCTCCTGTTTGGTGAGGCGTCGACGAGGAGGCTGGGAGAGCCGCTCACCCGCTCGCTTCCATCTCCAGCCTCCATCCTGGGCTAGTTGCCATGGCAACATGACTTTGCATTCCTTTTCACCTGCCTGCCGCCTCCTTTTCTTTTCTTTTTTTTTTTTTGGATCGCTTTCCGCTCTCGACCCTCCTTCCCTCCGCGCGAGCCTTCCTTGTCGCCGCGCTGAAAGCGATCGGTTGACAGAGCCCCAGCGCCGCGAGGCGGGGACGGCGTCAATACTGCGGATATTAGCTCCAATAAGAGCGGTTGATATATTCTCATTGTCCTCAACTGCGTGCCCGCCGCCCTGCAGCCACCCATGCGCGGCCCCGTGTGTAAATCCTAAGCGCCGCAATGTGCTACGCTGTCATTATCTCCTCAAGTGCTGACTACCAAAAAGACTCGTTTCAGCGGGGTTGGGGGGGGGGGGGGGGGGGGGGGCTCGTTGATTCATGGGCAGCCTGCATGTGGTCACTCTGGTGAGCCTGTAGACTCAATTTTATTGGGGTCAAGCCTCTGTGGGGGCGAATTTGCATCGTCCCAACTATGGAAAGACATTTGAACTTTTATTCGCTTTGATGGCCAGCTTAAGCGCAATGGGCTCAATTCCGCGCAATAGTTGAAACTCGATTGTCTGTGTTTAGTTGTAATTAGTTGATGTAAGTTCAACTGCTAACTTTGCTGTGCAAGATTAATCCTCGCGGTGTTTGTGGGTTCACAAACTCCCGAGAATACGTCTTGGACCGAGCCCGCTGATTTTCACCGATCCGAAACACCCAATCACAGAGCAACGTGGTGTTTGGGGGCGGGATATGCAGTTGTGACGAAACCAGGAAGTGCCAACACCGTAGGAAACAAGTTAATCTGACATGGACGAATGGACGCTGCAATTAATTCTGTTCTTGCAGGATTACTCTTGTTGAATGTTGAACAGCGACAGGCGCTTTGAAAATTTTTGTCTCGTAAAGATGTTCGTGCTTTTTGCGCCCCCTACGACGAGAACGAAGATGACATTTTCATCCGTGGCCGTGATTGGTCAGAACAAACGTGCACAATGCCACATCGTCCAATCGGCTCGAAGTATTGTACAAAATTTCCCGAGCAAATCATCGTCGAGCAATCCCAGATTGATATTGTGGAGAACTCAATTGACTGAATCACAATTATCAATCCGGCTACTGCCAGGTTACGACCGTGTGACATTTCTGAAAACTACAAGACATACAGTCAAACCTCGGTTTTCGAACGCTTCTGTTCTCGACCAAATCGGTTTTCGACCAGAAAATTCGAGAATTTTATGTCTCAGAACTCGTCCCAAAAAATCGGCTCTTGAAGTGAAAAAAGCCGAGCGTACCTGAACGCGACTCACTCGCCGAGTGTAGAAAAGGCTACAAAGCTGTCTATTCCTTAAGTCTGATATGTTCAACTTTAACTGCGTAACTGAGACGAATCCTAATTTGCATAATTTGTAGTCTGTTCATTGGAAAGCGAGGTCACGTGACACAACTTACCCTCGCGTTCGTGCGTGTGGCCGCTTGAACAGGATCAGTCTTCGCCAGCAGC